>NC_133372.1:32073579-32373579 GCF_049309525.1 Garra rufa
GATTAATAAGTTCATTACTAAACATTAACAAGCACATTATCTCGTGTTTCTATTATTGACTAATGAGCTATTAAGCATTATATAATGTTTGTTAGTGTTTTATTAATAAAATTTCTAATATGCTCATTTAGTGCTCTTGGCAAACCTTATTATATTCAATGTTTTTCTGCGTAATATTTGTGTGATACATTTTAAACAGGATTTTTGATAAATAGAAAGTTCAAAAGAACATTTTTACTGTCAGTTTTGATTAATTCAATGTGTCCTCCTGCATTAAGAAAAAAACCTTGAACAGTAGTAGTAAATACTTTTTTGTGGCCATTATACATACAAACATATTTGACTGCAGATTGTCACAACCAACTAATCTGAATCAACTGTCCTAAAACGTCATGTACGAAATTTGAATTGTTAATAGATATTGTTGATATTTTGTTTATAAATGCACACACATATATATATATATATATATATATATATATATATATATATATATATATATATATATATATATATATATATAAATTTTTCTGTCTGGAACCCTTCCCTTCTTTAAAATGTATGTTTCTTGCTTCCAAAAGCTTCCATCTTCACAAACACAGCGAAAAGGCAACGAAAAGAAGACAGATGTTGCAGTTCTTCTGTTCTAGAGGTAACTGAGGGTTTGCTGTGAAATGTGAGGTTTAAATGCAATGCGATTTATTATTCATCTCTTTTACAGGTGTGAATCTTCAATTCTGTATGCAGCCTTGTAAAACAAGCTACTGTGGCAGTGTGTCTTCTTCACAGTTTCCCTTCAGGCTGCCTGTAGGAATAGTTCACTTGGGAGCTCATGTAGGCTCATCCTGAGTTCACGGTCAGAGTTTCACTTTAATAACCTCATACAACATCTCTAAAAAAGTTACTAATCATTTTATGAAATATTAATTGTTGGTATCAAGAACGTCAGCTCTTGCGTCTTGTGAACGCACGTCGAAGAAACTTGGATAAAGTTGTTATTTTTGTTTACTTTGCGCACAAAAAGTATTCTCAAAGCTTTGTAACATTACAGTTGAAACACTGATGTCACATGTACTATTTTAACAATATCCGGCCCACAGTGAGCACAATGACGCTCTTTTTTTTGTTGTTGTCATTTTTCTCTATTACCTATTTAAACCTAACCCTAACGCTAATCATCATAAATTATATCATTTAAAAGCTTAAAACCTCAGATTTCAAAATGTGAAAACCACGTGGTTTACCATCAAATTGGTACTTTAAAATCTTTTAGCAGTCTCCTCCCCTTAGTGGGTGGAGTTAAGTGTCATATTACAAAATGTATTACATTTTTTAGAATCAAAACTTTTTATAATCTTGACAAAACACATCTGAGTCTTAAAATTCCATATTTGTTGGTTATTTTTTGACAGAAGTAATATTGACAGAGAAATTTACCTCAGTTTTTTTCTATCAACTTCAAATTTGGAACATAACTTATTTAGACATAAGGCTTTAATTTTATAGCAGTTTTGGATTCAAAAATACATATTGCTGGAAAGGTCTGAGTCTCAACATTCCATATTTGGTGGTTATTTTTTGACAGAAGTAATATTGCCAGAGAAATGTAGACATTTGTGACAGAAAAATGCATTAAAAAATAGAGTTTTGATGGCTGTTTGTAGTATAATGCCCTAAATAAAACCTCACAGGAACCTTACATTTTTTTATCAACTTCAAATTTGGAACATAACATATTTAGACACAAGGCTTTAATTTTATAGCAGTTTTGGATTCAATTTTTTTATTATTTCATAAAAATTGGTACAATTGGTACAGTGCATTTTCTTTACAATAAATTTCTAATAAAGTTCTATAACTTTCTGATACTGTAATATTTTAAAAAAGATTTGACTTCTGTCGTAATCTGCCAATTGTCTTCTTAAAGGAAGTAGTTCACTTTCAGAACAAAAACTTACAGATAATGTACTCACCCCCTTGTCATCCAAGATGTTCATGTCTTTCTTTCTTCAGTCGTAAAGAAATGGTGTTTTTTGAGGAAAACATTTCAGGATTTCTCTCCATATAATGGAATTCTATGGTGCCCCAGAGTTTGAACTTCCAAAATGCAGTTTTAATGCAACTTCTAAGGGCTCTAAATGATCCCAGCCGAGGAAGAAGGGTCTTATCTAACTAAACAATCGGTTATTTTCTAAAAACATTTACAACTTATATACTTTTTAATCTCAAACGCTCGTCTTGCCGAGCTAGACAAGAGGAGCATTTGAGGTTTAAAAATGTATGAATTTACTTTTTTTTTTTTTTAAGAAAATAACCCATCGTTTTGCTAAATAATACCCTTCTTTCCTCGGCTGTGATCGTTTAGAGCCCTTTGAAGCTGGATTTTGAAGTTCAAACGCGGGGGCGCCATAGAAGTCCATTATGTAGAGAGAAATTCTGAAATGTTTTACTCAAAAAACATAATTTCCTTACGACTAACGAAAAAAGACATTAACATCTTGGATGACATTATCTGTAAAATTTAGTTCTGAAAGTGAACTACTCCTTTAAAAAAGAGTCAAACCTTAGGTCTGTATTCCAAAGCATTCATGAATTATAACAATTCAAGTTTGAATAGTGCACTTTCACATCTATGTTCAAAAATTGGGGGTGACACTTAAAGGGTTAAAAGTGTGATGCTGTCTATGCAGGGTCAGAAAGCTCTTGGATTTTATCAAAAATATCTTACTTTTTGTTCCGACGATGAACAAAGGTCTTATGGGTTTGGAACGACATGAGGGTGAGTAATTAATGACAGAATTTACATTTTTGAGTGAACTATGCCTTTAACTATAATAACCCTGCAATGTAGACTAGACCTCATTGCATTTATTTAATGGCCTGCTACTCCAGACTAGTTACTGAGCTGTCTTGCATTGTAACTCAAGGGTGAGAAAGTCCCCAAAGAATTGCCTTGAAACATGGTAGTGAGAATGTTTTTAAGCTTAAAATGAGATCGCAATTAGACAAATGAGACAGGACACCCGCTGAGTGACAGCCTGCCTCAGGTATGTGGAAGAGAAGGTCTTATTAAGATCATGACACATGCTGACACTCTCCTAATTGCCTCTTTGTCCCTCGCCACACTCACTTTCACTGTAACTGTGGCACATTTCCAAAATTCACTTAATGATCAGAAGAGCTATTAATATTTTCTAAGGCCGTTCAGCAGCCTTCATTAACACTCCCCTGCCGTACCCCACCCCTGGGGGTGGAGCATGATGGGCAGAACATGAATATTCATTAGATCCACGCGGGGACATTTGGCTCTTTGGTGTTTAATGTGCATCCTACATCTGAGAGGTTAATGCATCAGGTTGTGTGATGGGTGTTAGACATTCTCAGTAAATAACACATGAAAGTATATTTGAAAGGATTGTTCTAGCCTTTCCTCACACGGTGTGTCCTTGCACACTACTAATCAAGCAGGGTAGCTAAAGACCTCCGTAAATCAGCCAAGGTACGTCAGCGTTTTTCCAGTACAGTCATCCATCAAAGCCTGTGAAAAGATCTTATTGTATGACTGAGCAACAGACCTTGATGTACAACATTATCCATGTGTATCTGAAAGATCAGGGCTCTTAGACTTATGTAGGCAGATCTTTGATTAAATAGCAAGGTTTAGTCAACATTGCAGATTATTCATATCAAGAACTGCCCATTCAGACAGGGAGAGACAGTATCTGAAGGACAAGTAAAGCAATCAGTTATAATCTGGGTTGTTTAGAAAAACTATTTAAATATACCACAAGCTCATTATTTTAAGCTTGTTTGGCTGTTGAGTGATATTCAAATAAGCCTTAAAGGGATAGTTCACCCAAAAATGAAAATTATCCCATGATTTACTTACGCTCAAGCCAGCGTATATGGTCTTCTTCTTTCAGACGAATACAATCTGAGTTATGTTTAAAAATATCCTGGCTCTTCTAGCTTTATAATGGCAGTGAATGGGGGGTTGAGATTTCGAAGCAAAATGAAGTGCATAAATCCATCATAAAAAGTACTCCACATAAATCCAAGGGGTTAATAAAGGCCTTCTGAGGCGAATCAATGCACTTGTGTCTATACGCATGAAACATGAACCTAATACACACACGATTATGACAAGTTAGCGAAAGCTAGATATCACGGTTCATAAAGTTTTAAATATGAATATTTCTTACACAAACGCATAGATTTGCTTCAGAAGGCCTTTATTAACCCTCCAGACCTGTGTGGAGTAATTTTTATGATGGATGGATGCCCTTTATTTTGTTTCAAAACTTCAACACCCATTCATTGCCAATTATGAACCTTAAAAGAGCCATGGCATTTTTTAATGTAACTTTGATTGTTGTCTATCCCTTTAATTTAGAGGACGATTTCAGACAGCCCCTGAAATCAGAATATACACTGCCGCTCAGAAGTTTGGGATTTTTAATGGTTTTCAAAGACGTTTCTTATGCCCATCAAGGCTGCATTTATTTGATCAAAAATACTGAAAAAACTGTAATACTGTGAAATATTATTTCAATTTAAAATAGCTGTTTTCTATGTAAATGTATTTAAAAATGTAATTTATTACTGTGATACAAAGTTAAATTTTCAACATCATTACTCCAGTCTTCAGTGATCCTTCAGAAATCATTCTAATATGCTGATTTATTATCAATATTCAAAACAGTTGTGCTGCTTAATATTTGGTTGGAACCTGTGATTTTTTTTATTTTTCAGGATTATTTAACAAATAAAAAGTGTAAAAAGAACAGCGTTCATTTTAAATAAAAATCTTTTGTAACTAAAACTTGTAAAAGTTTGGGGTCAAATTTTTGAAAGAAATTAATACTTTTATTTACCAAGGATGTGTTAAATTGATAAAAAAAAAAAAAGTGATAGCAACGAAATGTTAGAAAAGCAAGAGTTATATTTTGAATAAATGCTGTTTTTTTAACCTTTCATTCATCAAGAATTCATCAGGTTTCAAAAAAAAAAAATATTAAGCAGCATAACTGTTTCCAACATTGATAATAACAGTAATTTATCAGCATATTAGAAGGATTTTTGAAGAATCATGTGACACTGAAAACTGAAGTAATGGCTAATAAAAATTCAGCTTTGCATCACAAGAATAAGTTATATTTTCAAATATATTAATATAGAACTCCATTATTTTAAAAAGTAATAATATTTCACAATCTTACTTTTTTTGTATTTTTGTTTTAAAAAACATTAAAAATCTTACTGATCCAAAACTTTTGAGCGGCAGTGTACAGCAGAGTCTGATTTGATTTGGGATCTTTGTGTTCTGCTGGTTAAGAAACTAATTTACATTACTCAGGGGCTATACTGTTTATAATGCAAATTAATTCTCTGAATCAATCAGTCTTCCATTTTTTTAAAACATGGCGGGAAAACACCTGCTTTTTAAATTCAAGGATGTTCAAATTTGGCATACGTTTTCTTATCCAATAAATCAACAAAAATGGCTGCCAACTCTTAATCAAATTTCAAAGTCAGTAAATTAAATTATGGATCATCATGATGGTTTGTGTGCAGGCTGTCCTTCACAAGTTATATGCCAAATTTAGTCAGAATTGGCCATATGGGGGCGCTATAATAGTTTGTGTATAGGAACTAAAATATTTCCACCATTGGACTGCCACACCTGGCAAAACTGTAATTTTCTGTACTTTTCTACTTGCACCCTGCTGCTTGTATGCGGTTTTAATCAAACATTTATTATTTTGTACAACTGTGCTTAACACACATTTCACATTCATCACAAACTGCATTGCTCATGCTGTTTGAATCAGTGTTTTCAAGGACAGACCATGTACTAACAGCATATACTTGCGAGTCCCATGAGTTGTTTTACTAAAGCCTACATTTGTTTACGTACTTTACATCAGAGAGCTCAGAAAATAACCAAACAAGTTGTAACACAATCTTTTTGAGAGATTCGGTTCCATTTTTGTCATTTTTCTTAATTTCATTTCATTATTTCATTTCATTTTCTAAATCTACCAAAGTCAAAGTCATGTTTCAAGGCTACGTGATATAGTTACTCTCTATATAAGAATATATATAAATGTAGTTATACCTACAAATGATTTTTGTTTGTTAAAAGAAAAAACTACCAAGTCAGTTTTAAAGGAGCACAATAGCTTGAAAGCAGACACTGAGTAAAGGAATGTAGGCATTATAATGCATCAGTGAGATTACAGAGACTCCCAGTGTTCAGCTGAGTAATAGCAGAAACAGCAGCGTTCTGCAGTTTGATGAAATATGCAAAGGCATCTCTTCACTCTTCAAGCACGCTGCATTCAACTGTGCTCCGTATATCTATTCATTTTGTTCACTATAAATTCAGCTGCGGTCATAGATCACAGTAGCGGCCAGCAATAATTCATCTGTATGTGATTTAATATACCATGCTGCTTGTCTGCTTCTTTTTTGATGAAGATATCTGTCTTTGTGCATGTGTATGAGCTGCGGCTCGCATCAGGGTTCAGCAGTCCCCACTTCTGTAATATATAACTCAAATCTTATGATTTCTGTCTTTGATTTAGAGTCTACAGCCTTTCAGCCACAAATACAAATGACGGCTGCCTAAACCAAACGGCGGAGTGAATGTACGAGTTCATTTCCAATTCAATACAATTACAGAAATAATGACACTCTCAAGGCCACATGGAAACTGTGTATATCAGCTTGATGAAACCATACATTATTTAAAAAACAAAATCTATTTCAGAACCAGATTGAAGCAGGTATGTTCTCCTCAGTGTGCTTACATGAGGTGATAAACAAAATTCAGACTGTAATACGTTGGATGAATATGAATTATCGATGGTGCTGGTACAGTCTGGATTCACAGATTTATTTTTGCGCAAGTATGTAGCTCAGTATCAGTAGGTTTGTTTTTGAAAGTGAGTTTTTGTGTTTACACATGCATAATTTATCTAAAAATATATATCATAGATGTTGGTAAAATGGCAATGTATCCACCTTATTTTTCCCATAAGAGCGGGAAATTTGTAAATTTAATGTGTCTGGCTGGTCTCATCCGCTTCCAGTTGTTTTAAGCTGTAGAAAACAGCTCATTGATTTTGCTGCTTGATTTTGCAAACTGTGTGTCTTACCTATTATTTCAATGTATTATCTTAATTATGAACACAATGGTTTGTAGAGCAAATAGTTTTACCATTTACTGCACCTTGTTATTCTTCTGGTTATTTTCCTATGGCAGTATATGAACCGGAAGTCTAGCACATTAACAGAAAACAGCTTACTTCCGCATCAGAAAATGGTGGGATAAAACCATGTAAATAAGTTTGCTAAAGATTAGCCTTGAATAATAGCATTTAATAAATTAACCATTTTTTCCAAAATCACAACTGTGAATTGGGCCAATGTCCTTCTTAGTTATTTTAAGAAATGTCCTGGCTGCTCCAAGCTTTATAATGGCAGTGAATGGGTGTTGAGATTTTGAAACCCAAAAAAAGCACATCCGTCCATCCGTTTGTGTAAATAATATCCATATTTAAAACTTTATAAACCATAGTCTGTATACTTCCCACTGTTGTCACAAACAACCTGATCTCATGATGAAAACGTACCTGTAAGAACGTTTTTGCAAGATGCAAAATAAGTACTGCCATGTACGTTTTGTGACATATGTGACCCTGGATCACAAAACCAGTCTTAAGTAGCATGGGATATATTTGTAGCAATAGCAAAAAATACATTGTATGGGTCAAAATTAGATTTTTCTTTTATGCCAAAAAATCATTAGGATGTTAATTAAAGATCGTGTTCCATGAAAATATTTTTTGATTAGTAATATGCATTGCTAAGAACTTAATTTAGATTACTTTAAAGGTGATTTTCTCAATATTTAGATTTTTTTGCACCCTCAGATTCTAGATTTTCAAATATCTTAGCCAAATATGTGACCCTGGACCACAAAACCAGTCATAAGGGTCAATTTTTTGAAATTGAGATTCATACATCTGAAAGCTGAATAAATAGGCCTTTCTATTGATTTACATTTTGTTAGGATAGGCCAATATTAGGCCGAGATACAACTATTTGAAAATCCGCAATCTGAGTGTGCAAAAAAAAATGTAATACTAAGAAAATCACCTTTAAATTGTTCAATGAAAGTTCTTTGCAATGCATATTACCAATCTAAAATTAAGTTTTGATGTAGGCCTATTTACGGTAGGAAATTTACAAAATATCTAATGGAACATGATCTTTACCTAATATCCTAATGAGTTTTGCATAAAAGAAAAATCGATAATTTTGACCCATACAATGTATTTTTGGCTATTGCCACAAATATACCCTTGCTACTTAAGACTGGTTTTGTGGTCCAGGGTCACATATTTGATGTAAAATGTCAATTGAGGGGCACTAAAAGAGTGTTTTTCCCTCCCGGAACAGATGAACGTACTTATCATATTTTATGTGACGTTGGTTTTGTGCATGTCACCACAGTTCTGTTTTGAAATGTCCGTTGAGTGGCGCTATTTCTCACATAACTGCATGGATTCACTTCTGAAGGCCGCTATTAACCCCCTGGAGCCATGTGGCGCACTTTCATGATGGTTTTTTGGCCTTCAAAATCTCAACCCCCATTCACTGCCATTATAAAGCTGGGAAGAGCCAGGACATTTTTATAATAACTCCAATTGTATTAATCTGCAAGAAGAAAGTCATATACACCTAGGATGGCTTAAGAGTGAGTAAATCATTTTTGGGTGAACTAAAAAGTGTCACTACTTACCCCACTTCTCCCTTATATGAACACAGACAAGAGACATAAAGAATCAACACCTCATGTGGTTCTTTTTCTTCTCACTCAGTTGATTACAACGACAGTATCATTCTGCCTTTGAAAAAGGTCTTGTGCTGATCTTAGCAAAGTTGTTTGCCTATTAGGCCTTTGAGAGAGTGACTTTGATGGCTTCCGTCCAAGATTAAAATGAATTGTTAAGACAGAGAGGCTTGGGGCTGGCTGATTGATGAGCGCGTCTTCGTCAGTGCCATTTAACCAGATTCTAAAGCTGATGAGAAACAAAGCACTGAGCGATGGGCTATCATGTGCACACTGAACACTACATGTTAAAGAGCTTCTTGCTGCTTTTGCTTCAACAACGTCAAAAATAGCCATGAATTAAGTTAGGACTCTGGTGATTAGAAGTCTTCAATCTCTCCTGACATTCGTAGTGCATTTATTGACACAAAGAGAAGGAAGGAGACTTGAGTTAAGTGCGGTTTTGAGGTTTCAGCAGAGGAAGAGAGGACAGATGTTGCGTAAAGTGTTAAAGTGTTCATGCATAATTTGCCATGTTCAGGTATCAAATGTCAATTAAACCATGCTGAGAACTCTATAAAGCACCTTTTAGTATCTCACCAAATGAATTATGATGATGTTTGCAAGTATATCTGTTATGAGACTGGATAAAATGTCTCTTTGCTGCAATCACTCAAGCAAATGCCTTCTGCCGGTCATTTTAGAAGAAGCAGTTACAGCCAAAGCAGGAATACTTACTTAATGTTTTCCTCTGGAAGACAAAATCTGTTTAAATACAGCTAAAGCACTGGGTGATTTAAAGCAGTAAACCTGAAAAAATGTCTTTTCACTCAGAAATTGCTCATAAATTACAAGAAACAGCAAAACACTGAACTAAATGTGACATTTTGAAGTAGGAAGACCGAAATATTATTTTCTTATAAAACATACTCCAATAATCTGCTTTATTTACAACTTCGAGTCAAGTAGTTAATCAGTTTGTCCCCTGTTTTTTAGCATTGTGACAGGGGCAGTAAATTAAATTTGGGTTGTCACACTGTAAAAAAAATACAGAAATATTCTCCAGCACCCTTTCTGTCCACTCTTTATCATTTCAAAATGATTTCCGAGTCTAGCGATAGCAGTTCGCATTTCTCCTAATGCTGCAGTTTATCACCCTGTTAAACAGGCCTGCTGAAAAGGTCACAGGGAGCGAGGCGCTGAGGGGACAGCTATATGACAAATATAACTGGACCTTCTTGCTCTTCCAAAGGTCAACGGAAACATATTCCTTATGCATTTTAAACATGGCGAGAGAGAAAGATTGAGTCCTAAGGGTACTTTCTATAGCAGATAGTCAGAGGGAGTGGGATGTTTCTCAGTCAAAATTATTGAATGCATTCTCAATATCAATATATGATTGGTTTGATTTTATATTTGTATTTTAGTCCATGCATATTTTTTTTCTTTACAATATCACACAATATTATTATTAATAGTCATCTTAATACAGCTATTAATAATTCATATAAAACTATTTATATATAATATTAAATATAATTTATGATATACTCTTGTATATTCTATTTTATTATATTAATAATAACTATTATTATTATTATTATTATTATTTAAAATGAAAATTGTTCACATATTCCCCAGTGATTAAACTTAATCATTAATTTACCTAATATAATATAATTTTAATAAATAAAATATATTAGTAATAAAAAAATAATAAAGTATTTTTAAGGGGTAGAGCAGAGGTATCTAGAATTTGTGTATGTTTGCATGTTCTAAATATTAATCATTTATATGTGAATTGTTCAAATCTTTCCCAATGATTCAGTTTACTTCTTATAATATACAGTAGTACCAAATATTATATTTGGTATTATGTTTTTTTTCATCTGAAAATGTATTTAAAAAAAATTTCCAAATTTTTTCCCATGCATACATATCTTTTTTTTTTCTGTGTATCTGGTTTTGCAGATTTCTAAAATACAGTAATATATAATATAATATCATATTTTGTTAATAATAACATCTGAAAATGTATTTACATTTTTTTCTATTCATATCTCTTTTTTTCTGTGTATCTGGGTTTGCCGTTTTCTTAAATAAAGTAATATCATATAATATAATATTTTGTTAATAATAATACCTATTATCATTACTATTATTATTAAATAAATAAAATATATTAGTAATTTAAACAATTTAATTGGGGGGGGGGGGCTGGAATTATCTATTAATATAATTTATAGATTAGTATTTACAATTTGTGTATGTTTGCATGTTCTGAATATTAATAATTTTTTGTACATTTTATGTAAATTGTTTACATATTCCTTCAACTATTCCTTTATATAATATAATATAATATAATATAATATAATATGTTTTTTTCATCCAAAAATATTTTTTGTTTGTTTTCCAAAAAAGTTTTCCCGTATATATCTTAATAATTAAGACATAATAATTTTGTTTAATTAATTAATAATATAAGTTTGTTAATAATAATAGCTATTTTTATTAATACAATATATTAAAAATACAAAAATTGTGAATTGTTCACATATTCCAATGATTTAACTTACACCTTATAATATAATATAATATAATATAATATAATATAATATAATATCATCTTTTTTTTCTGTGTATCTGGTTTTGTAGATTACTCAAATAAAGTAATATAATAAAATATAATATATTATTACAGGGGGGAAAAATCCCAAATTTTCCCCCATATATTTTTTTCTCTTTGTATCTGGTTTTGCAGATTACTTAAATACAGTAATATGTAACAAATGCATGTATATCCCTGCTCTGTTTCCCAACCGAAGACATATTTTGACATATTGATGGTTAAATTACCTGAATTGCTACCACAGTGTTTTCTCATTCTCATTTGTTCAACCATCACACTTGCAGCAAATCCGGTTTGTTCTCAGTCTTTTTATGTGCGTGGCTCAAGGGTACAGCTTGGAAGATTGATGCTATTTGCACACATAGCGAGGTAAAGGAGAGAACCCCTCAGACATTGAGAATTCACTTACTGTTTGTTTACTGGTTTGTGGGAGCTATAATGTCTCTTTCTCCTTGAAATCAAATCATTCAAGGTATGTAGCCATTCCTACCATGATGTCCTTTAAGATTATATACCTTTTTTTTCTCCACAGCAACAGAATTTTTCCTCAGGATTCCATTTTGTTATGAATTACTTCAGAAATCTAATTCAACAACGCATAGCAGAGTCATGAATTTTTTAGACCTCTGGTATTTGAAAAGGCTGCAGGAATGAAAATTAAATGAATGGATAAAGGACAGAGCTACATTTATTTAACTTTTTTTCAGTGTGAAGATAAACCATTCTGTTAAGATTGTTTTTCAAAAAGTGAAAAGTTTTAAATATACAGCATGTATAATTAGGAACTCATGAGTCTGGATTGTGATCCTACATTTCCAAACCCACAAATCAGTGCATTCAATAGCTCACTTTATGCCCTAAATCAAGCAGTCTAGAAAGGCAACACAACCTTAACACAGACCTTGACTGCTGTGCTGTGCTGTGTGAGTGTATGTGTTCAACAGTCCCTGTGGACGTCTGTGTGCTTACTCTCGGCTCAACCGGACCCTTAGAAAGCATGTGAAATGGATTGTTTGTGTGTCAAATAATGACTGTCTCTTTCACTGGTAGCTTGTTTATGTTCTGCAGTCAGTGTCCCAAGGCCTTGGCACTTTTTAGTCTCACAAAAGGGCCTGAAGTGTTCTGGGCCTCCATCTTTCTCCCATGGGTTTTCAACTGAGATGGCCAACATGGCTGTGGGCTTGTGGTGAAAAAACAGCCTTCCCAGTTCAACCTAGCCAAGTTCTCTCAAAGCCATCAAAATTATAACTTTAGAAATATATGGGCCATTCTACAGAATTGGTTCAAAGAAACGTCTTGCAAAAAATGCATTTTCCACAATTTTGTATGTACGCAAATTGTATAATATCCAAGTTACACATTTCTAGTAATTGTGCAGGTAATTCTCATATTGTTTTTTTTTTTGTTTTTGTTTTTCAAAGAAAGTTTTGGAATATTTGTCCTCTTCCTAACTTTGTCACTACCGAAACATAAGAACTCCCCTTGAAGGAGTAGTTCACTTTCAGAACAAAAATTTACAGATAATGTACTCACCCACTTGTCATCCAAGATGTTCATGTCTTTCTTTTTTCAGTCGTAAGGAAATTATGTTTTTTGAGTAAAACATTTCAGGATTTCTCTCCATATAATGGACTTCTATGGTGCCCCCGAGTTTGAACTTCCAAAATGCAGCTTCAAAGGGCTCTGAACGATCACAGCCGAGTAAAGAAGGGTCTTATATAGCAAAATGATGGGTTATTTGCTAACAAAAAATAAAATGTATATACTTTTTAACCTCAAATGCTCATCTTATCTAGCTCGGCAAGACGAGAGTTTGAGATTAAAAAGTATATAAGTTGTAAATGTTTTTAGAAAATAACCGATCGTCTCGCTAGATAAGACCCTTCTTCCACGGCTGGGATCATTTAGAGCCCTTTGAACATATAATTTGATAAGAAGGGTTGTATCGACCTATTAAGATTTTGCATTTTTTCAATTTCATTAAAAAGCTTTCAGAGGTAAATCAATAACAATTATATTTTAAACAATATTTCAAGTGTAATTTATGAGATTTTTTGTCATTTGAATCCAATTTTTCTGTCTCTTTTAACTTTTTGCCTTTCTAAAGGCAAAAGTTGATCATACTGATTTTTAAAGTTAAGGATTCATTAGTTTGAATATGCATTGAACCAAACACCATCATAACATCTTAGTTAATAATTCAGTATACTTTTTTTGATGTGACAGCGCATTTTCGGTAGTGACAGTAATGTTTTTGTACCGACCACATTACAGAATTTTAACCCACATACTAAACACTACAAAAAAATTGCATAAATGTACTAAAATTTTATTTATTTGCACCAAATAGAGGATTATGTGTTCCCTTTTGTCACTCCCAAAACAATGATGACATGTTTCGGTCATGACTGTTAATTTTATAACCCCAAAAAAACAAAGATGTCATTATTGAAACTTCACCAAAAGTTTTGGTTGTGACTGTTTCGCTAGTGGCACTTTTTGGATAGTTTTGAACCTAGCTCAAAGATGCTAATCAGTACATGGTTAGCTAGAACAGTTACACGTATAAAACCTAAATGTTATGGAATAAAAATGTGTTTAATTATAGAAAAATGGTGTTCGGTAGTGACGTAAAAAGATTTTTTTTTTATACTTTTAAACACATTTACCTCAAAATGATGAGGCCTATCTACTCACCATGTAGCTATGAGAGAAACTCATAAATATGAGTCTATTATAAATATTTCCTGATTATTAAAGGGTTTACAATTGACACTAACTTTATATTAGAATAGAAAACAGTTTTTTTTTTGGAATAATAATATTTCACAATATAAGTTTTTTACTGTATGTTTGATCAGATCAATTCGATTAGGTGAAACTAAGAAACTTCTTTCAGAAAAATCTCAAAGGTTCCAAAGTTTTCATGGTAGTTTTATTTGCTATTTAGTTTGTTTTGTTCCTTGCATGTTCATAGATTAAGCTAAACTAATTTTAATTTTAAAAAGAACATTATTTTGTGTATTTAGTGCAATTATTTTCCACATACTGTACATTATTGTTGCTCCTCTTTGCCCCGCCTTTCTGAAATGCATCAATTTTTACAAAGCTCATTGCTCTGAAAAGCAAGGTGTGCTCTGATTAGCCAGCTATCCGGTGCATTGTGATTGCCCGAATACCTCAAGTGTGTAACAGAAATGTTACGCCCATTACCATGTTGTGATGCCGTGTCCCGATGCGACGAGACAAAAACAACAAAACTTATATAAATAAGGCATTTGTTGCATGCAGTGAGGACATAATTAATGATTATAATGACTCATACTGTCTTTTTTACGCGTCAGGACACGGCATCACAACACGTAATGGGTGTGACATAGATTTGTAGGGGCACGTTTGAATGAGCCGCTTTAGGAAGGTGTGGCTGAGTCTTAACATTTATAAAGAATATCTTATTGCGTTTGAGACTTTAATCGCTGCAACTTTACAGATCTTATATATGCACAAAAGGCTTGTAACACTCCAAAGACAAAGGAGAATATGAAATCGTATCATATGACCTCTTTAAAAATCAAAATAGTTGGACAAAATTGAGGACAAAATATTTTAGTAACACTTTATTTTAGGGGATGAGACACTGGAGGTCAATGGGTATAAAAAAAACGAATAGTTATCACCTTACTTAGTTATCACCTAAGTTGATTGATTACTTTGATAATTGCAAACATTTTTTATATTACAAGTTTTCTAAAATGTTAGGTTTAAATATGCAAATGAGGCATTATTTAATGAAATATTTGCATACATTTCTAGTACAGTACAAAAATCATAACACTGGATGAAGTCAGTTTCAAAATTTCTGTTTAATTTTTTTGACATATAAGAGTCAAACATTTTTACAGAGAGAATTTTAGGTATCTCATTTCATCACAACATACTTCAGGAAAAAGACAGGAAACACCATATGTGACCCTGGACCACAAAACCAGTCATAAGGTTAAATTTGACAAAACTGAGATGTATACATCATATGAAAGCTCAATAAATAAGCTTTCTTTTGATGTATGGTTTGTTAGGACAGGACAATATTTGGCTGAGATACATCTATTTGAAAATCTGAAATATGAGGGTGCAAAAAAATCTAAATACTGAGAAAATCACCTTTAAAGTTGTCCAAATTAGGTTCTTAACAATGCATTTTACTAATCAAAAATTACATTTTGATATATTTACAGTAGGAATTTTACAAAAAATCTTCATGCAACATGATCTTTACTTAATTTCCTAATGATTTTTGGCATAAAAGAAAAATCTAAAATTTTGAACCATGCAATGTATTTTTGGCTATTGCTACAAATATACCCCAGCGACTTAAGACTGGTTTTGTGGTCCAAGGTCACATATTTTCTTTTTTTTATGAATAAAATGTATAAAATCAAGCAAATTATACATAAACAGATCCCTCTGTAAAAAAAATTCAGGATATAGACAGCTAAAAATGTACAGATAATGTACTCACCCCCTTGTCTTCCAAGATGTTCAGTCGTAAGGAAATTATGTTTTTTGAGAAAAACATTTCAGGATTTCTCTTCATATACTGGACTTTTATGGTGCCCCCGAGTTTGAACTTCCAAAATGCAGCTTCAAAGGGCTCTAAACAATCACAGCCGAGGAAAGAAGGGTCTTATATAGCAAAACGATGGGTTATTTGCTAAAAAAAAAAATACTATTTATATACTTTTTTAACCTCAAATGCTCATCTTGTCTAGCTCGGCAAGACAAGCGTTTGAGATCAAAAAGTATGTAAGTTGTAAATGTTTTTATAAAATAACCGATTGTTTTGCTAGATAAGACCCTTCTTCTTTGGCTGGGATCATTTAGAGCACTTTGAAGCTGCATTTAAACTGCATTTTGGAAGTTCAAACTCAGGGGCACCATAGAAGTCCATTATATAAAGAGAAATGCTGAAATGTTTTTCTCAAAAAACACCATTTCTTTACGACTGAAGAAAGAAAGACATGAACATCTTGGATGACAAGGGGGTGAGTACATTATCTGTAAATTTTTGTTCTGAAAGTGAACTACTCCTTTAAGGACCAATTATCACTACTAAGTTACTTGTTAGCATGCATATTACTATCATACTGGCTGTTTATTAGTACTTATAAAGCACATATTAAATAATATTATCCCCCTTTTTCTCTGGTGTCCCCAAAACGTGTCTGTGAAGTTTCAGCTCAAAATACCCCACAGATATTTTATTATAGCATGTCAAATTTGCCCTTTTATTGGGTGCAAGCATAAACACGCCGTTTTCGTGTGTGTACCTTTAAATGCAAATGAGCTGCTGCTTCCAACCCTTTTCCAGAAGAGGGCGGAGCCTTTATCTCATGCTTTAGATAGTCTGTCAACAAATCTAAAAAATCTCATGCAGCCAAAATGTCAGAAATTATTTATGAAATATGCAGACAGTAGCTGCGTTTACATGAACCATAATAGGACTAGAAACACAATTAGAATAAAAGTGTCAGTCGGATTGAATTGGCCCGATCCAATTGTAAGGGGTGGTTTATTCCTTTTGTAATTCATGTAAACACTACGTTCGGATTTGTCAATAAGAATGAATTTATTCCGATCCAAGCAAAAAGTGTCCATGTAAACATATCTAGTGATCGTTGTGGGGATAAAACTAATGACATAGCTCTGCTCTCTTTTGTGTTTTTAGGATTATTAAAAAAGAGTGGGTGGATTTTTACCATTATAGGCTGGTTGTTTACACACACTGTGGGCACACACATCAGTGTTCAAACACCTTATAAAAGTGAAATTTGCGTAATAGGCCCCCTTTAATGTGTTATTCTGCATCACCATATTTTAGATCCCTTAATCCACCCCATACCTAAACTTAACAACTACCTTACTAATTATTAATAAGCAGCAAATTAGTTTATCGAGGGAATTTTGAATATGTGTTCCCTATGTTCTAAAGTATTACCACTATTTCTAAGTATTCAGTGCAGACATCTCATGGACATGCTAGTTTCATGAATATTTTGTGAGTTTGTGTACTAAAAATATAAATAGTTTTCTCCTCTTGTTTTCAATAGAAGTGCTGCACGACAGCTGCACACTTTAGATTAGTTCAGTCTTTCCATCTCATAATGCTGCGGCAGATTTGTATGAGTGGGGTGGGATCTCAAACCGTGTTGACTCCGGGCTAAACAGCTGTCTATATTCATGAGATCCTCATTCTCCACAGCTGCATCATCATAAACAGTCACCTTTTCCATTATTCAAGCCCACAAGAGCTTCCTCTGAATTTACAGGATGTCTCCTGTCTCTTTCAGAAGAAAATTGTGCTTTTCTTGCAGGTCTGCGAGATAAGCAAAACACACAGCAGGATGCATGTGTAATCTAACGGGTGATGTTCATGCATTTTACTCTGATGAATAGCTTGGGATACGAGTCAGATGTTCAAACATCTAACATTTTTCCCCATGTTGGATTGTAGCAGTGCTGACTCTAAAATATTTCCAGTCACTGCAGTCGTACCATTATGTTATTGTGATACACAAATCATATGCTAAGAAATTGAGATTTTCTTGCACATCTGAGCAAAATGATAAATCAGTGTTACACTGTTAGATAAAGAACAAAAGCTCAGATCAATAAATGGTAATCATGCCCTTTACAGCTGCTGCTGCTTCTTCTTGCAGCTGTAAAAGGCTAGTGAGATGTGAATAGGGTCTGGTGACGTGATAGGCTGTCAATACAGGAACTGACTTCAGTGTCTCAGAAACCAGTAAATAGGTAGCTATTCAGTTTGCATTCCATTATTCTAGCTGGGTTATTCACAGCTATTTTATTACAGTGCTTGCAAGGCAGCACTGTATTGATATTCTTCAAACATTCTGGTTAGGGTTTTTTCTAAACCCGTAGACATAAGTATTACACTTCTGCAATAAATTTAGCCCAACCATTAAATGTGGAGTCTTCATTCAAACTTCGTAATTTTAGGCTTGTTCATGAGACCCTTGTTTGTCCTGAACAGTTAAACTGCCCACTGGTCTTCAGAAAAAACATTTAGGTCCCCCAAATTCAATGACTATATGATATTTTGATCCATCTTTTCACACTGAGGACAACTGAGGCACTCGTATGCAACTATTACAGAAGGTTCAAACTCTCACGGATGCTTAAGAAAGAAAACCCAATGCATTAAGAGCACTAAAAACATTTTTGATTTGAAGATCAGGGTAAACTTATTTTGTCTTCTGGAAAACATGTAAGTAGCTTCTGAAGGGCAGTACTATGAAAAAATATATATAGTGTATAATCTATATAATTCAAAATAAGAAAAATGTACACATCTTCGTTCTGTTCAAAAGTTTACACCCCGGGCTCCTAATGCATTGTCTTTCCTTCTGGAGCATCAGTGAGTGTTTGAACCTTCTGTAATAGTTGCCTATGAGTCCCTCAGTTGTCCTCAGTGTGAAAAGATGGATCTCAAAATCATACAGTCATTGTTGGAAAGGGTTTTAAAAAAGAATTTGTGGGACCTGAAGGATTTTTCTAAAGAACAGCGGGCAGTTTAACTGTTCAGGACAGACAAAGGGACTCATAAACAACTATCACTAAAAAAAACACACACAGCAGTGGATCACTCAGGTTACAACACAGTATTAAGAATCAAGTGTATGTAAACTTTTGAACAGGGTCATTTTAATAAATTAAAACTATTATTTTCGCAGACTATATGTAAACATCTTTTATGTGAAATATCTTTTTCAGGTCAGTACTAAATAAAACAACGAAAACATTCATTAAGTACAAATAACAACAGAAGGAAATAACCTGTTTGCACTACAATCCATTGTGTTCAAGATGTTACTTTAAAATAATATGGTAAGACATACCAGTTTGCAATATCAAGTGCTGTGTAAATTTACAAACAGCCATGCCTGCTCTTACAGAACAAATATGGTAGAAAAAAATTAGAATGGTTGACACAACTTTGTACTTATAGATATAGATATCATCATTGGTGTGAGAGTCGCCCCTACTGGCGTAACAGTGTGACTTATCCCAATGAACATAATCAATAAATGAATATTATTGGTGAACTAATAAACATTCGAATCACTGAGAGGAATCAAAATCCCAGTACTAGCAAGACAAGCACTTGTATGTTTTTCAGCAAATGTAAATCTAGTTTAAGTTTTTCTTTTTAGATCCTGCCATCTGCTGATGAACATCAATATTACAATGGTTTCGTTTTTGATATGTATTAAAAAGACAAAAATGTCGTGCGTTGTTTATCTGTGCTCATAAATTCAATTTTCAAGGTTTCATCACTTCTCCACACATCTCACTCAGATCTTGACTGACTGCCAGAACGCCGTGCCGTGGTTTTTATACTGATGGTCGTCCTCGCGCCGCAGTGCATTGTGGGATCGCTCTCCGTGTTTGCCTCAGTTGATCAAGATGGCCGCGAATATTTTGTGGAGGGGTTGGAGTTGAATACACGCCGCACTCGGAGCGTTTGTGATGTTGAGAGACCAGATTAATTCGTCCGCATCAGAACATCTTCAGAAGTAAGCTGTCAAAACATTAATCACGATTCTCCCACCCCGATCGCGCATGATCGAAGCCGTAATAGGCGCTCTTAGGCCAGTTAGCCGCGCTGCTAACAGCTCCGGGGAGGGACGGAGGGGGTTTCTCGTAAACAAGCGAAATCTGTGTAGCCCCGATATCATAAATACTCCCTCGCTTTTTTATGCAACAACAACCGTTGAGAAAAATCCGTCCGTGTCTTTGAAATGTCAAACTGTGGTTAGCTGCAGCTAACGTTAGGCTAACTAGTTACTCAGCTCTTTCTTGCTATACGTTACTCCCCATGACAGTTACTGCAAGGTTATACGATTTGCAGCTCTCACTCTGCATTAAGCGCACCGATCATCAGCACACTATATTCAAGACCATTAGGTCTGTGTTTGTTTGTTTTAAAATGAACTATAGGAGATTGGCTATGTGTGTGTGCAAGGCTTAAGTTGTTTGTGCACTGTCATACCCCCTGCCTGCCCCTCTGCGGCCTCACCTCCTTCTGCTCGGGGTAAACGTCTGTTTACCGGTACACAGGATGTTTTCGTTGCGAAAGCACAGTGTGTTTTTAGTTCGGGCCTCTGTTTAGGTTTATGTTGCTGCTCTTCTTGCGGTCACATGGGCTGCGTGTCAAAAACGAGTGCGCTGACTACCTAGAAATCGTTTTTGAACATTGTACAGTTTCAGAATACTGTCTAGGTAGGCATCTCGCTTGGTTTGAAGACACTGTCTGTGGTGACATTCTGCCCCGTGATGCACGTTAGGTTCGTGTTTACCCACAGTTACCCACTGTTTCTCAATCATCCTGACCCGTTATGATCAGTAGATCGTTTTTATTTTAGAAGAACTCTCTTTTATCAGTCATTATTAAGTTAAGTGTCCCCAGTCATCTGTGGATATTATCTGTACAGCAGTAAAAGTGTTGATGTGTGTGAGTGACCGTTCTGTGTTTATCTGCAGGATTGCTACCTGACCAGCTTTTGGTCTCTTGAGTATAGAGCCGCAGAAGAGTGTGATATTGGAAACTTTAAGCAAGTCTAATGTAAGTGTCTTTGTTTTTTACCAGTGTTAAATGGCCTTTTTAATGGGTATCCTTACTTAACTTGACTGAGTTACAAAGCATGCTGATTGGTAAGATTTTACTGACTCTATTCTGCAGTTTGCATTGAAGGGATAGTTCACCAAAAATGAAAATTCTGTCATTTACTCATCCTCCACTTGTTCCTGTAAGACTTCTTCATCTTCTGATATTTTGAAGAATGCGGGTATCCAAACAGTTGATAAAAGCTATTGACTTCCATAGTATTTCTTTCCATAGAAGTCTATGGCTGTCGTCAACTGTTTGGTTGTCAGCGTTGTTCAAAATATCTTCTTTTGTGTTCAACAGAAGAACGAAATTCATACAGAGTTGGAACAACTTGAAGATGAGTAAACGATATCTTAATATAAAGTCAACGTTATGATATTTATTGTGATATTTATTTAAAAAATGATGACTTGGAAAAAAATGAACATTTTGTATATTTTAAAGTTAAATTCTTCTATATAATGCACTTTGAGAGTTCAAAATTAAGAACTCCAACCCATGTTCTTAACTAAGAAAACTTATGTCAGAAACAAGTCAGTGAATTGACTTGTACCTGAACTTTAAATGGGACTCATCCCTCTTTTTATTTGTCATATACTACAACCCATTTAAACCGCTGTCAGTAATTCATAATGTGCGTGCTTTGCTTTTAAAAGGGAAAAGGGATCGCCTTGATGAAGGGATTAAGCCATATTGTGCTTTCGGCTTTACAGATACTGTACCAAAGCATAATGGCCCAACACACAACTTTAAAGGAGAAGTCCAGAACAAAAATTTACAGATAATTTACTCACCACCTTGTCATCCAAGATGTTCATGTCTTTCTTTCTTCAGTCGTAAAGAAATTGTTTCTTGAGGAAAACATTTTAGGAATGTTCTCAATATAGTGGACTTCTATGGTGCCCGTGAGTTTGAACTTCCAAAAATGCAGTTTAAATGCAGCTTCAAAAGGCTCTAAATGATCCCAGCTGAGGAAGAAGGGTCTTATCTAGCAAAACGATCGATTGTTTTCTAAAAGAAATTACAATTTATATACTTTCTAACCTCAAATGCTCATCTTGTCTAGCTCTGCGATGCGAACTGTGTATTCCGGTTCAAGACAGTTAGGGTATGTCAAAAACTCTAAAAAAAAAAAAAAAACACTGCAGAAGTACAGACCCAGTGTTTACAAAGATGATCAAATGCCCTTTGCAAAAAAAGGTAAAAAAGCAATGACAGCGATTTTGAAGTTGGAGGAGAAAATGAGATGGGAGTTTTTCGACTTACCCTAACTGTCATGAACCAGAGTACACATGCACATCACAGAGCTAGACAAGTTGAGCGTTTGAGGTTAAAAAGTATATAAATCGTAATTTTGTTTTTGAAAAAAAAAATTGTTTCACTAGGTAAGACCCTCCTTCCCTGGCTGGGATCATTTAAAGCCCTTTGAAGCTGCATTTTGAAAGTTCAAACTCGCGGGCACCATAGAAGTCCACTATATAGAGGGTAATCCTGAAATGTTTTCCTCAAAAAACATAATGTCTTTACAACTCAAGAAGGAAAGACATGGTCATCTTGGATGACAAGGGGTGGAGTAAATTATCTGTAAATTTTTGTTTTGGAAGTGAACTTCTCCTTTAAAGGGATTGTTTACCCCAAAATGAACATGAACATTTACTCTTGTTCCCTCTTGTTTCTTTCTTCTGCTGATATTTTGAAGAATGGTGGGTAACCAAACAGTTGATAGTAGCCATTGACTTCCATAGTATTTCTTTTCATGAAAGTCTATGGCTGTCGTCAGCTGTTGGTTTCATTTTTCAAAATATCTTCTTTTATGTTCAACAGAAGAGAGACATTTTTGCAGGTTTGGGGATGAGTAAATGACAGAATCTTTATTTTTGGTTGCACTGTCTCTTTACGAATAAGCAAATTCTTAATTATCCTGAAGGTGTGGTCACATTTACTGTTGCTGGGTGGAATTTTGCAAGCAAAATCCATTAATTTCAACTGGAATCTGCGCAATCAGGAGTGTCACGTGAGGGTGAAAAAGTTCCTCACTTTTGGTCATGTGAATTCACCACGTTAACCAAAGGAAGCTGCTTGGTTTTAAAAAGTGACTTCTGTGTGAATAGTGATTTATGCATTTTTACACCATTGAAAATGATTTTTTTTTTCCTGTGCATATTTTTGCAGTTATTTTGCTAATGTGACTGCACCTTAAGAGTTCTTTAGAAAGGAATAATTGCTGGTTGAAAAGTAATTCAGCCAGTAATAATTACCGGTTGAAAAAGTTCTTTAAAAAGGAATATTTACTGGTTGAGAAAGCTCCTTTTTTACACTGTTTTTAAAGACCTCAATGTTTTTAATGTGTTGACATGAATTAACATTGGTGACTGAAAAAAATCCCAAAATCTCATTCCAAAAAGCATAATTTACAGTTAAGGTCAAAAGTTTACATATACCTTGCAGAATCTGCTGAATGTTTATTTTACCAAAATAAGAGGGATCATGCAAAATGCATGTTATATCTCACATAAAAGACATTTACATAAAGTCTACAAGAGAAAATAATAGTTGAATTTATACAAATGACCACGTTCAAAAGTTTACATACACTTGAATCTTAATACTTTTACCTGAATAATCCACTCTGTATAATCACCAATAATTGTTTTTTTTTTTTTTTTAGTAATAGTTGTACTGTTAATACTGTGTTGTTACCTGAGTGATCCACTGCTGTGTGTGTTTTTTTTAGTGATAGTTGTTCATGAGTCTCTTGTTTGTCCTGAATAGTTAAACTGCCCGCTGTTCTTCAGAAAAAATACGTCTGGTTCCACAAATTCTGTGGTTTTTCAGCATTTTTTGTGTATTTGAACCCTTTCTAATAGGGCTGTGCAATATGGACAAAATAATCATATTGCGATTTTTTTGAACGAATATTGCGATTGCGATTTTATTTGCTATTTTGACAACTGTTTTTGCTTTTTCAAACAAGCTACATACATACAGTCTAAATGTATTCAGTGCACAAGAAGTGCATAACAAAACATTTCACAATGAAATAACATAGTATTAAGTTTAATAAACAAAACTGTTGTAAAATTGTCTTTAAAACAGACAACATAAAAAAAATTAGCCATGTTACTTTTTTCCCCAGTACTTTAGCCTACTTTGTGTAATAACGAAAACATTCATTTCAGTGGAAAAATATGTCCAAAACTCTCTATTTAAACATTTTGAGGGCTCTACAATCTTTTGCCTTTTTTTTTTTTTTAGAAATTCTTATGTGTTTTAATTTTTCTGATAATCAAAAAGCATAAACATTTATTTATTTTTAATCAAATGAAAAATAAACCCTTTTAATTTTTGGCAAACAAACAGAAGTTTACTGTTAAAATCAATACATGGAAGAAAAATTATATTCAGTTTAAAACGTTTAAATAATAATTGTAGTGTTTTTTCTACAATTAAGTGGTTAATCTTGTTGTAATAATTATTTTTTTATCATATATATTGTTTTATGTATGTTTTGTACATTATACTGTACAAAAGTAATACAAGACTAATATTGTTCTGTTACATGTTAAACCATACTTTTATTTTGACAGGTTGCCGTGAAGTTTGAGTTTATCTGTTCATGTTAGATGCAAATGCCAAAAATTATAGGGAGCTTCACGAGTGCTTCAGTATGCATGTAGTGTCTCTGCCATTCATACATACAGAGGCAAACGGAACATGCAGGATTCATATTAAAACGGTCTTTTTGCATTTCAGTTTTCACAGACACTAGTCCATATCGCGATTTGAATTAAGTGACAGACCAACTTTTGATTTATTAATTCAAAAATCAACGAATTCCGTGGCATTCCGCGCTATAGTAAATTCCTTTTTTATGAATGGAGTCCGCGATCCAGTCCGTGTTTTCGCGGAGGAGACATTGTAAACGCGCGACCATGTAGACACATAAATTACATGCCTAAGTGTAAATAAGATAAATAACATAAGGCAATTTAGTTTGTTTAATAAAAAAACAATCTATAGACCTGTTCTATAGGAAAGATCACCTTAAATGACTTCTATTGTGATCTGGCGCTATAGAAAATAAAATGAACTTGACGTTCGAGGGAGGAGGGGGGTAGATAAAATGCGGTTTAGAAATCGCATGTGCTTAAATCGCGATTTTTTTTTTGTGATTGCGATTAATTGCACAGCCCTACTTTCCAACAATAGCTCTGATTTTGAGATCCATTTTTTCACACTGAGCGACTTGTATGCAACTATTACAGAAGGTTCAAATGCTCACTGATGCTTCTGAAGTAAAAACGATGCATTAAGAGCCATAAGTATAAACTTTTGAACGAAATGAGGATGTGTACATTTTTCTTATTTTGCCTATTTTTTTCATTTAGTACTGCCCCTCAGAAGCTACACAGACTTTTCCGATTAGACAAAATAAGTTAAATTTACCTTGATCTTCCGATTCTCCCCGGCTCTTAATGCATTGTGTGTTTCCTTTTGGAGCATCAGTAAGCATTTGAACCTTCTGTAATATTTGCATATGAGTCCCTCAGTTGTCCTCAGTGTGAAAAGATGGATCTCAAAATCAAACAGTCATTGTTAGAAATGATTAAAATACACAAAAATGCTGAAAAACCAAAGAATTTGTGGAACCTGAAGGATTTTTCTAAAGAACAGGGGCAGTTTAACTGTTCAGGGCAAACAAGGTAACAACACAGTTTTAAGAATCAAGTGTATGTAAACTTTTGAACAGGGTTATTTTTATAAATTCAACTATTATCTTCTCTTGTGGACTATATGTAAAAGTCTTTTATGTGAAATATCTTTTTCAGGTCAATACTACACAAAAAAATAAAATATAAATTTTGTATGATCCCTCTTATTTTGGTAAAATAATTCCAATTTTGCAGATTCTGCAATGTGTATGTAAACTTTTGACCTCAACTGTAAGTGCAGGTCAAATAATGAGTAGTTTTTGATGAATAATCATGTTAAAGCTGTAATGAATATGTAAGCTTTAAATATTATTTTAAACCCCCAGGAAAAGCTGACACCAATTTATGTTCTGTAACTGTTACTGTTCCTGATTTGTATTTTTTTATTTTTGTAAACTGAGAGATGAGTCGCTTGTTTTCTGCTTTGTTCAGTTTCAAATATAAAGACATACGTGAGCATTGAATGTGTTCTTTTGTGACAGATCAGTGCATGGTATTTTGTTTTCCGTGCAAAAAGAATTTTGCAGGCATGGTCTAACAATGAGTAGCCACATTATATATTCCAATGATAGTTTCAGATTAATAATTCTCGTAAAAAATGTGAAGTATAATGCTTGCTTTTCCATCATTTTGAAAGTATTTTTACTTGCACATGTGAAAGTCAACATGTTTTGATGGCTGTTGAGAAATTCAAGTGGATGGTTTGATTAGTAGAGAAAAATTTGCACTGTTGTGAACTTATTTCGGGGTTGAACCGTACTAATCCCCCTGCTGTCCTGTTTGAATGTCTGATGCAGGAAGCGAGCGGCTGCAAAGCATTTAATTGAGCGCTACTACCACCAGTTAACAGAGGGCTGTGGAAATGAGGCCTGCACGAATGAGGCATGTGGCTCTTCTCCGGGTTTCCAGCGCATGGATAACAATGCAGCGGCCATCAAGGCCCTGGAGTTATATAAGAATAATGCCAAACTGTGTGATCCTCATCCCTCTAAGAAAGGAGCCAGTTCAGCCTTCCCGGAGAACAGTGCCAAAGGAGCTCACAACTTCTCTGCTTGCAGCAACGGAAAGATGAACCATAAGGACCTACAACCCTCAAGGGAGGACTTCAGAGGTGAATGGCATTGTCACGATTGGAGAATTAGTATTGATATTTCATGATTTGTTGGTGAAGTTTTACTGAAGTTTGTAAAGTAATACTCAGGGAAGGAACAAACAATAATTCTTATATGACCATTTATATATATTCACAAATCAAATTAATAATCATTATTTAAGTATTTCTCAAATAGGAGCTGTAATTCATTTTTTTCCACCAATTCCAATTTCAAACTCCTTTCTATGGAAGCCACTGATTAAAAAAATAAAAGAAAGGTAATTGCACATTTTTATGTCATAATTCTAGCTTTGTTTAATTGTGAGTTTACAACTCGCAATTCTGAGAAATGTAGTGCCTTTTTATCTCAGAATTTGCTAATACGTACTCGCAATACTGACTTTTTTTTAGAATTGAGATATAAAGTCAGAATTGTGAGATATAAACTTATAATTCTGACTTTTTTTCTCACAAATGTCAGTTTGTATCTCACAACTTTGACTTTTTTTTCTTATATAATCTCACAATTATGACTTTTTTCTTAATGTTTTTTTTCCCTCAGAACTGTAAGATATAAACTTGCAATTGTGAGTTACAAAGTCCACTTCTGAGGGGAAAAAATAACTGCTCTCAGAATTGTTTTCAGAATTGCATGTTTATATCTGATAATTCGACTTAATAACAATGCAATTGTATGTTATAAAGTCAGAATTACAAGATATAAACTCACAATTTAGAGAGAAAAAAGTTTATATCTTGCTATTCTGACTTTATTTCTCAGAATTGCACATTTATGTCTCACAATTCTGACTTTATAACTCGCAATTGTGAGTTTATATTGTGCAATTCCCAAGATAAAAACTGAGAATTGTGAGATACAGTCACAATTACCTTTTTAAAAAATTTTATTCAGTGGTGGAAATGGGCTTTCATACCCTTTTGACTTATTCTGAAAAGAAAAAAAAGGCCTGCACACTGTGAAGGTGGGGGAAAAAAGCAAGTTCAACATAAAAAAAAAACAGCTTTACTGAGGAACAGCTAATGTTTCTGTCAAAACATGATAATTCGGCCTACTTTCTAAATCATACATTTGACTTTGACCACACAAATGTATAATATTCTTTACCATGTTCTTCGGCAGATCTGAATTACTTGACAGAGGAGAAGGTGTACGAAATCCTGAGCATCTGCAGTGAGACCGAGGACTATTCTCCTCTAATCCGTGTCATCGGTAGGGTTTTCTCAAGCGCAGAGAGTCTAGTCCAGAGTTTCCGCAAAGCGAAACAACACACCAAGGAAGAGCTCAAGTCCCTTCAGGCAAAGGATGAGGACAAGGATGAAGATGAAAAAGAAACGGCCTCTGGTTCATCCACAGCCATGGAGGTGGAACCCGAAGCCTCTGCGTCAAGTGGAGACGGATCGTCTCACGGAGAAAACAACGTCCAAAAGTTGGGTCCCGTAGAAGTTTCTGTAGACATTGATGCGGTAAGAAGAGTGTACGACAGACTATTATCGAACGAGAAGATTGAAGCAGCATTCCTCAACGCGTTAGTCTACCTGTCGCCCAACGTAGAGTGTGACCTCACCTATCACAACGTGTACGCCGCCGACCCTAATTACCTGAACGTCTTCATCATCATCATGGAGAACAGTAACCTCCACAGTCCAGAATACTTAGAAATCGCCCTGCCGCAATTCTGCAAGGCAATGAGCAAGCTACCTCTTCCGGCTCTAGCTAAGCTTGCACGGTTGTGGTCGCAGTACGGCGCCGACCAGATCCGACGTCTGGTCGAGACTTTTCAGCAGCTTATTACCTACACGGTCATCAGCAACGAGTTCAGCAGCGACAACCTGGTTAATGAGGATGATGGTGTGGTGGCAGCCACCAAGTGCTTGAAAATGGTCTACTATGCAAATGTGCTGGGCGGCGACCTAGACATGGATCACAACGAGGAGGACGACGACGAACCGATCCCGGAGTCCAGTGAGCTGACCCTGCAGGAGCTGCTCGGCGAGGA
The DNA here is from genome assembly GCF_049309525.1 of Garra rufa. Taxonomy (NCBI): domain Eukaryota; kingdom Metazoa; phylum Chordata; class Actinopteri; order Cypriniformes; family Cyprinidae; genus Garra; species Garra rufa. The sequence goes on from NC_133372.1 coordinate 32,102,562, forward strand.
ACGACGCAATAAGAAAGGCCCTCGGGTGGATCCGCTGGAGACCGAACTGGGCATTCGTGCCTCAGATTGTCGGAAACCCCTCATCCCCTTCGAGGAGTTCATCAACGAACCGCTCAATGAGGTGCTGGAAATGGACAAAGACTACACCTTCTTCAAGGTGGAGACAGAAAGCAAGTTCTCCTTTATGACCTGCCCGTTCATCCTTAACGCTGTGACTAAGAATCTAGGCCTGTACTATGACAACCGGATCCGGATGTACAGCGAGCGCAGGATTACCGCCCTCTACAGTTTGGTCCAGGGACAACAGCTGAACCCTTACCTGCGACTCAAAGTGCGCAGAGACCACATCATAGATGACGCTCTTGTCAGGGTAGGTCCCGAAGAGATATATTGCATAGTAGAGGTCGACCGATATGTGTTTTTCTATAACCGATGCCGATGTTTAGAAGTCAGGGTCAGTCGATTTTTTTTTTTGGACGATTTTTAGGGCCGATATCTTCTAACAAACCATGCATCAATGAAAAGCTTATTTATTCAGATGATGTATAAATCAATATTTTTATGACTGGTTTTGTGGTCCAGGGTCACATATATCTGAGTGATTTCTTGAGTGTTATTTGTTGTTTATGAAGATCATTTGTAATGAATATGTGATTGATTTTAGTTGGAGATGATTGCCATGGAAAACCCAGCAGACCTGAAGAAACAGCTGTATGTGGAGTTTGAGGGGGAGCAAGGAGTAGATGAAGGAGGAGTATCCAAAGAGTTCTTTCAACTGGTTGTAGAGGAGATCTTTAACCCAGATATAGGTAATGATCATTAGTTATTCCTACTTGACTCATTTAAAGGGATAGTTCACCCGAAAATGAAAATTCTGTCGTTAATTACTCACCCTCACGACGTTCCAAACCCGTAAGACCTTTGTTCATATTCGGAACACAGATCAAGATATTTTTGATGAAATCCGAGACCTTTCTGACCCTGCCTAAACACATCAAAATTGTTGAATATAGTCGTTATTTTTGTTTTCAGAAAGTATTCTTTGTAGCTTCATAACATTATGGTTGAACCACTGATGTCACATGGACTATTTTTGTTTTTTTAGATTTATTTTTTGGCCTTTTTGCCTTTATTATGATAGGACAGATCAGATAGGACAGGAAGCGAAGTGGGAGAGAGATAGGGGGCGGGATCGGGAAAGGTCCTCGAGTCGGGATTCGAACACGGGACGCCCGGAGCGCAAAGGCGCTATATGTTGGCGCGCTAACCACACGGCTAACCACATGAATGTGGTAGTTGTGTTGCTGTCTATGCAGGGTCAGAAAGCTTTTGGATTTCATCAAAATTATCTTAATTTGTGTTCCCAAGATGAACTTATGGGTTTGGAACAAAGTGAGGGTGAGTAATTAATGTAATTAATATAATTTTCATTTTTGTGTGAACTATCCCTTTAACATACCTTTTGGCTTTTATTCACTTGTCCTAATGTGACACTCAATCAGTTTAATTTTTATTCATTGATATTGGAATGGATAATGCACTATTTGTATACACTAGCAGGCTTAATGTTCCTCTCAGCACTTATTGATATTGATGATCTTATTGATTCAGTGAGTATGAGATGAGGATCTCTTGTGCACTGTTGTCTTACACTTTCTTTTTCTGTTTCATCCACAGGCATGTTTACCTATGATGAAAGCACAAAACTTTTCTGGTACAACCCTTCATCGTTTGAAAATGAAGGCCAGTTCACCTTGATAGGCATCGTCCTGGGCTTAGCCATCTACAATAACTGCATTCTCGATGTGCACTTCCCTATGGTGGTTTACAGAAAACTAATGGGAAAGAAAGGAACGTTTAGAGACCTCGCAGACTCTCATCCGGTAATACTCGCCTGGTTACTTTTATTTATGTTATTTAGCATTCCTAGTCTAACATTTTTTGAGAAGTGAAATACAAACGTAAGATTGCATTATCATTCAAAAGCTTGGGGTAGGTAAGAGTTTAACTACTCATGCTCACCACATCTTTGTTTATTTGATTAAAAATTAAAGTGAAATTACAATTCAAAATAGTATTTTTTGTTTTTAATGTATTTTATTCCTGTGAAGGCAAAGCTGATTTTCAGCAGCCATTAATGCAGTGCCACATTATTCTTCATAAATCATTCTAATATGCTGATTTGGTGCTCAAGAAACATTTATTATTGTTATCAATGTTGAAAACAGCTCTGCTGCTTAATGGTTTTATGGAAACCATGGTACATTTTTTGAAGATTCCTTGATTTTTTTTTAACAATGTTAAAAGTCTTACAGATTCCCAAGCTTTTGAACAGTAGTGTACAATTTGGTAGTTTCCGCTTGTGTAAACATTTAAACTATGCTTTAGGAATAGTGACTTTCACATGCAGACAGGGATATTTCACCCAAAAATGAAAATTCCATCAATTACTCGCGCAAACCCATGAGACCTTTGTTATTCTTCAGAACACAAATTAAGGTGTTTTTGATTAAATCTGAGAGCTTTCTGATCCTGCATATACAGTAACGCAACTGACATGTTCAAGGCCCAGAAAGGTAGTAAGAACATGGTTAAAATAGTTCACGTGACAACAGTGGTTCAACCATAATTTTATGAAGCTACAAGAATACTTTTTGTGCACAAAGAAAACAAAAATCCCGACTTTATTCAACAATTTCTTCTCTTTCGTGTCAGTCTTTGATGCACAGTCCATGAGAGGTCAAAAAGCTCTTGGATTTCCTCAAAAAATATCTTAATTTGTGTTCTGAAGATTAAAGGAAGTCTTATGGGTTTGGAACGACATGAAGGTGAGTAAATAATGACCGAATTTTAATTTGTGGATGAACTATTCCGTTAATTGTGGATATCCTGCAAAATCCAACAAGAGAGTATGTAATGCCTTTTCAGACAAGAGCACATTTTATGTTAACATGATCTTAAATTAATGATAAATGCTTTTTGGCTTGTTTGAAACATAAGCTAATTTTTTCCCACAGCATTTTAACTTAATGTTGTACATTGTACATGAGATCATGTGTTTACAAAGACCAACGTTTCAGCTTTATTGCAAGTGGGATTGCATGTCCTGTTCTCATAATGGAGGCAAGCTGTGAAGCAGTGTCTGTTTGCACTTGTACAGGATACAGGCGGATTTAGGGCATAGATTGTCTGGGAGGAGATTTAAGCAGGTACATCAGCACTTTAGTAGCAGACTCTGTCATTATGACTTTAGCACATGGTGACTGCACATCAAAATATTTGGAGCGAGTTGATTCTTGCTCTGTCACATAGCAATTATTAGATGGGCAGGATTAGCAGAAAACCTTGTAGTGTCAGTGCATCTCAACAGAAAACAATTATATATTTATATATTCTCTCTAATATGTTTCTTCAGGTTCTTTATCAGAGTCTGAAGGACCTGATGGAGTATGAAGGTAATGTGGAAGAAGACATGATGATTACCTTCCAGATCTCCCAAACAGACTTGTTTGGAAACCCACTAATGTATGATTTAAAAGAAGGAGGTGATAAAATCCCAGTTACCAATGAAAACAGAAAGGTTAGTCTGCTTTTAGAAAGGGCTGGCGTTCAACATTTAAAAGCACAAGCATGTTCATATCTGCCAGTATACACATAACACTAAGTGTCTCTGCAGGATTTTGTGGCACTCTATGCAGAGTACATGCTGAACAAAAGTGTGGAAAAACAGTTCAAGGCTTTCAGAAGAGGATTCCACATGGTCACTAATGAATCTCCGCTGAAGTATCTGTTTCGACCAGAGGAAATTGAGCTGCTTATATGTGGTAGCAGGGTGAGTTGGCTACAGATTGCTACCTGCCTTCAGGCTGTTTTTACACACATGTGACCCTGGACCACAAAACCAGTCATAAGGTTAAATTTTACAAAACTGAGATGTATACATCATATGAAAGCTCAATAAATAAGCTTTTTATTGATGTATAGTTTGTTAGGATAGGGCAATATTTGGCCGAGATACATCTATTTGAAAATCTGGAATCTGAGGGTGCAAATAAATCAAAATACTGAGAAAATCACCTTTAAAGTTGTCCAAATTAAGTTCTAAACAATGCATATTACTAATCAAAAATTACATTTTGATATGTTTACAGTAGGAATTTTACAAAAAATCTTCATGGAACATGATCTTTACTTAATTTACTAATGATTTTTGACAAATATACCCCAGCGACTCAAGACTGGTTTTGTGGTCCAGGGTCACATATAGCACAGCCATACATGTCAAACCATAACTTTGTGTTTTTCTCATGCAGAATCTTGACTTCCTAGCACTTGAAGAGAGTACAGAATATGATGGCGGATACAACAAAGACTCTTGCATTATTAAGTATGTATATTAAAATAATTACATTAAGTACATTTGATTTTTTTTTTCCTCTATAATGTATGTTATAAGCAACACTGACATCCATGTTAATAGATAATGAATATTTTGTTTTCAGGTAGTAATTGTGTTTCAGTTTCACTAAATTTCGTGCAAGATAAGCATTGATGATTCAATTCATGATTCGTTTTTATGTGTCATTTATTATGGGTGTTATATTACGCATCTGCCATCTTGCTTTCCAGATTTTCACATCAACATTCACAAGCACAATATCAGTCGACCATTGGTTGTAAATACTGCTTCCTATGTGAAATTAAAAGTGTATTAAAAATTTTTGTTTTTGACACTAATCAGGGACTTCTGGGAGACTGTGCATTCATTTGGGCAGGAGCAGAAGAGGCTGTTTCTTCAGTTCACCACAGGCACAGATAGGGCTCCAGTTGGAGGTTTAGGCAAACTCAAGATGATTATTGCCAAAAATGGCCCGGACTCAGACAGGTAAACTCAAATACTGCTTTTCTACGCTGTCACTTAATATTGAGTTCTTTGACAGTTTTTTGAGTTGCAAGATCATGTATCAGATCGATTAAATCTTAAACACAGAACATGGTTTTACTTCTAAAAATGTGGCACTTACGCCTGAGATGCTGCAAATGATGCGAGGTCAGCAAGTTTACATAGAAAAACAAACATCAATCTGTTATGTTTACATAGAAAAACAGTGGAAAAGAAGCACAGTGGAATGAAAAAAAATGCATTCTGTGTGAACCTGGCTTATGGCCATTGTGTCATCATGCAGCTAAATCAGTTGTTTTTTTGCTCACACCTCTACCATTCCGGGCATGCTTAATTGTCATGAAAATAATGTCATAATGCAATACTCTTAATAGTTCTTAAATGCTTTTTTCCCCCATTATTCACTCAGTGAGAAAGTTTGAAATCACATAAACCTATGGAAGCCTGTTTCCGCCACTAAAAATAAAAAGGTTGTTGCAAGTTTTTATCTCACAGTTCTGACTTTTTTGCTTATAACTGTTTCCATCTTGCATAACTGTTTTTCTCAGAATTGTGATGAACTTGCAATTGCAATTGTTTTTTTTTTTTATTTCTCAGAATTGCATTATACAAACTCACCATCTGACTGTTTTTTTTTTTTTCTTAGAATTGCATTATACAAACTCACAATTCTTTTTTTCACAGAATTGCTTGATATAAACTCACAATTCAGACTTTTCTCCCAAAATTGCAAGATGTAAACTGCAAGATGTTATGAAGTCAGAATATTGGGATGTAAACTCACAATTCAGACTTTTTTTTTTCAGAATTTTGATAAACTTGCAATTGCAGGTTATAAAGTCAGAATTGAGAGATATAAACTCACAATTCTGACTTTTTTTCTCAGAATTGCAAGATGTAATCTCAATTGCGATTTATGAAGTCAGAATATTGGGATGTAAACAAATTCACTTTTTTTTAATTCTGTGACGGAAATGGAATTTCATATAATCCTGCTGCTTAGTGTTTAAAAAAAAAAACAGGCAGCATAGTTCGGAATGTATTACATTCTCTTTACTAACCAGCATTCAAGCAGTTTTACCACATCTACATACATCTCTACAGAAATAAAGTCTGCTTAAAGTAATACGCTCTTCTTCTCCTCATGTGGTTAGGTTACCCACCTCTCATACTTGCTTCAACGTGCTGCTCCTCCCTGAATACTCCACCAAGGAGAAACTTAGAGAGAGACTCCTTAAAGCCATCACTTACGCCAAAGGCTTCGGCATGCTCTGAGGCACCAGGATCCGCAAAAGAACTCACTCGCCCTCGGAGGTCTCATTTGTGCGTCAAAGGAGAGTTCAGCTACATCGACAACTAAAAGTAAATATCAAGTTTAAATGTAAGGCAACGTGAAATGGGGTAAAATGGGAAAGTTCTGGTGACCGTGTGCCTGTGCCTAAATAGTAGATAAAACCACACTGGACTCTTGGCTCTCTCTCTCCCTCTTATGTAAGTGTTAAGGTTCCCTTTTTGTATGCACTGAGATAATAGCGTTATTTATTTTAAGGGATGAAATCTCTTGTCATGTCTGCCAGGAAAATCCACTCACTTTTTGTTTTCGTAGTCATAAAAAAGGAGAGACGGTTAGACGTTTTCAACACCCGCAGGACTGATCACCATCTAAACTTAAGATCAAAGGGAGGAAGTGGAACTTTATTGATGTATTATGGTTGAACTGTGAAAGTGCACTTAACTCAATATTCAGAATGTCTCCTAGATTTTTTTTTTTTTTTTCTTTTTGGGTCTGCCCTTTTGACATTTTTTGGCTTGTGTTTCATAGGTCTTCCCTAGTCCGTACGCATTTGCAGCAATGCTTTCAAAGGTACAGAGCAGCTCCAGTCACAATTTCATGTCCAGGAATCTGTATTTATTGAGGAATTTGTTGTAATGCCGCTTGGCGAGTCATGCTGCTCTTTTATGGCCAGTGTTCTGCATTTCGCTTTAGAGCCGGCTCTTTTTCTCTCGCACACAATTGATCTGTTTGCTAAAATCAATCCACGCTCATGGTGCACTCCTGACAAAAACGAGTAGTGTTACAAAAAGAGAGATCTAACCCTTCCCATAAACCTCTCTTAAAGGCTTCCTACAAGTGTTTTGTTTTGTTATCTGTCTTGTTTTAATTCCGGATGGCAGACTTTTAGTCGGTGAATGCTAATTGACAGTGCCCCATGAAGAAACTGTATGTTTTAGTTGCTTTTTTTTGCTCTGCACAGTGTCTGGCCCTATAACCGTTGGATGAAAATGAGGGGAAATTGGCACAAATTGTACCACTATCTTGTCGTGCCAAACATTAATGCTGAGAATCGCCGCTACGGTTTGTCCAGGCGTAGCTGGAAACCCAATTTTAGCGATGCCCTCTACACTTTTGTTTTTCCTTTTTCCCTCTTGCATATTAAATGTGACTGTGGTTTGTTCCACTGCTGATGGCGCTAACATAAAAGGGGGAAACAGAACTTGATATTGAGAATGACAACATTTGATTGTTTCAAGTTATTCTTAAATAAATTCAAAACTGAAAAACAAACCAAGTGTGGAAATGTGATGAAAAGACTATGATTTCAATCTTTTGGATCTTTTGTGGTGTCACACAATTCAGAAGTTTACACAAAAACATTTATATAATGAATGAAAAATGCACACAAAATTAACAAATATGTCTGTTTTAACATTTAACACCATATCAAAGGCAAAAGACTTTGCTAAACTTAGTTAAGCTTTCATTAAACTAAGATTTTACTCACTTTAGGATTCAATCGTCTGGTGTTTAACATCAAACTGGTACGTTACTTAAGTTATTTTTTCCTCCATTTGCTCTAAAGAGGCAAGGGAGGCGGTGTCTCCTCAAATAATTGGATGAGGAAAAACTCGTAGTACAAAAATTAAACAACGCCAATATTACACAGCATAACATTTAAAAAAAAAAAAAAAAGTATAAATCAGCGACACCAGCAGGTAAAGTTACAGCGCGCGTCCGGATCTAGCTCACCAAGTTTCAAATTCAACAGACCGTTGAAGTCAATCGCGATATGATTGGATGTAACTGGTTATGGTCGTCTGTGATTGGTTCATGCGATAAGTCCCGCCTCTTCTGTTCGTGCGCGTTCCGCGTTGGAGAATCAGTCTGAAATCTGAATGAACAGTAAAATGGCGAATTCAAAACAGTAAGTAAACAACTCACACACCTAAATAAAACCACTTTGTTACGTCAAAACAAGACATAAAGTGTTATAAAAACATGATTTGTGGGAGTTTTTAGTGAGTACTGAGCTTGGTGAAATTTAAAGTAAATCTCCGTGTCTGTGAACAAAATTTACAGAGCTTTGATGACTGATGATCCGAAAAATTCAAAAATAGTTAAATCAGGGTTTCCGCGGGGTCTTAAAAAGTCTAAAATTAAAAAATCAAAATTTTAGGCCTTAAAAAGTCTTAAATTCGCTGTTCTAGGTCTTAAATAATTTTACACAGGTCTTATTTTTCCGATGTCCATGTAACGCTACCTCTAAAGCTCATTTAAATTCTCTTTTTGTTGTTTCCGTGGTGTTGTAGTTCTTTATTTCACTATTCCAAATATAATTTGCTGTATTTAAACTACAAATGAGACCAACATGCAATAGCCAATCAGCTTTCTGTTATTGGCGCGAGTCTCTCTCGGATTGTACCGCAGAAGTAAAATGGATTTAACTTTTTAGCTATGGGGAAGTGCAAGTTTAGCGATACTTAGCTTGAAAAAACTGAATATAGGGCTTGGCTAAGGCCACTTGCTAACAACTAGATTTTTTTTCTCCCTCTGTGGAAGTTACTGCGTCTTCAGAATCGCAGTAGCAGAATACTTTTAAAATGTTTTTTTTTTTTTTTTTACTTGCCCGACCGAACAAACCGCCTGATAAAAACTGAAGTGACAAAAACAACTAGCGAAGCATTGAAAGGCAAGAAAGATTCATATTTTAATACATTCAACGTAAACAGAAATTGATAATGGATAGTGTATTTCTGGTCTATTTGTGACATACTTTAAAACAAATGAATGTAACAGCACTCTAAAGAAACACACTGAGGTAAAAATTTCAAATGTATAGTTTATTTATAACATGATATAGTTCAGTAATATACCAAGTGAGCTTTTTGCTGAAAATTCTCACAATTACAAATGTTACATTAATTTTAGCTCAATAAAAAAGTAGTTAGTCAAGTAGTTACTTACATATTAGACAATATGCAACATTAGCAGAAGCATTCTCCTAGCAACGTTTTGCTATGATTCAGCGTTTTGCTCCAAACAGTTGAAATAACTCGCTCATGAAGTGACTTATCGCCACCTGCTGGTAGTTTAGTGTGTTTAAAAGTATGCCTCCACACCCAACATTTCTAATGTATATATTTGTAAATCAATAAATGTATTTAAAACATTAATCTCACTTTTAATTTTGCAGTGTAAATTATGTAATCTCACTGCTAACAGCCATTTAGAATTTATTGATAGATTCATAAAATAAATTTCAAAGGTAATGCATACATTTCAAAAGTAAAAAAAAAAAAGGCCTTTATAAAGGTAAATCAAATATGCAGATTTAAGATGTAAAAGCTAATAGAGCACTGATGAAAATATTGCTTCAGAATTACTTTTTTTTACATCAGCTATTTCTAGTGGTACTTTTATGGGGATATTTTGTGTGGAATAGTATCTGCTGATATGAAAAGTTCACTGTATATCGTAGTAATAAATTTAATTTATGGAAGCCATGAAATTGTGTTTACTTTTTACATTAAACACATTAAATATTACATGTATGCATGTAATATAATATCTATTTCCATTACAGGTTCGGTCTTAAATTTCATATAAGGTGGTATTAAAAAGGTCTTAAAAAGTCTTAAATTTCACTTATCTGCAGAAACCCTGTTAAATGTTAACTTAAAAGGAATAGCTGAACCCAGTTAACAAATAAAATGTATCGGGTCATTTTCAATTGTGGTGGCAACAGACTATACAACATAAAATGCTTGCATGTTTGTATTCTGTAGGGTAAACAATTTGTGCACTGTTAATAGTTACATTTTAGTTTTAAAAACATTTGAGTTTGAGAGATTGCATTTGTAACAAAATATGCATGTTTCAGCCATACCTCAGAGAGGTGTCATAGAACAATATAACATTCAACAATATAACATTTTTAACACAAAGTGGTTATATTGTGAATATAGAATTTATTTACAGTTTTATTAAATTGTTATTAAAAAAATATGTATTTTGGGGAAATCTATTTGGACTATTTCCTATGTGAAAAGATCATTGCAGGTGTTGGTTGATCTGAGGTGAGTACATTCTGTCTTATTAATTTTCTTAAAGTTAGCAAAATGTCTGCCAATTTCATGTGTCATAATTTATTAGTGTCTGTGGTGTTATGTTGATATCTTGCAGATTTAACTTTTTTTATTGTAATAAATACATACTTATTAATGTTTCCAAAATATCCCCTGATCTTGAAATCATCATGATGGCAGCCTCCATTTTAGAAAAGTCTGGATTTAGGCTTTGTCTGTCTTGTAGTGTTACTGTCTTTCTTGGTGTTTGAGTAAATAAAAAAAATCAAAATGAAGCTTACATTTTAATAGATATAGCATATTAAACTATAATTTTAAATGCATAGCAATAAATGTTATTTAAAAAAGTTAAAAAAAAAAATACAAAAATTCTGCGTCTCATTTACCACCCCAACTGAAGAGTGACTCTATTGTTTAAATTGTTACTTAAAACACGTAAAAAAAACAATGTATTGATTACATTGTTAATGTAAAATTTATTTAATAATTGTTTTTTTCTCTCTCTTTCTTTATGTAAGTAATCTTTATGTAACCATGAAAATGTGACTGGTGTATATTTGATTTAAAAAAAACTTTTTGTGATTATTTTAGAGCACCACTGTATATTTTTTCAATATGTATATATAATTTAGACAAACACGAAATTTTGCATTTCTATACCAGATTTTCTCTCTGTGTACAGTACATACCATACACACCTCACAATAGATAGTCTAGTCCTGGTCCAACTAAAAATTACTTCTAAATTAAACACTTTAACAAGCAAAAAAAAGTTAACATTTTTATTAAAGAACACATTTGGGTACTCTTGGATAGTATAGTAAAATGATTTAGCTTCTGTCTACATTTTAACATGGTCCATGCATTGTCAAGTGTTTTGCGAGCAACACTATTAGCCATATTTTTGAAAAATGTAATTGTTTAATGAGAAGAATCAGAACATTATCAAAAAATTAATTTTAATTTATTAATTTACAATAAATGTTTTCATACTTATGCCAAATGAACAATTAAGAGTAATATTCCACCTCTTCTGAACTACAAACGTAGATCTCATACAGTATGAAATGCCGTTTTTGGCCATGTTTTTGACATACACCACAAAGAAACACTACTGTTCAAAAGTTTTGTTTTTTTTTGGGGGGGGGGGGGGGTACTTTTAGTACTTTTACTCAGCAATGATGCATTCAATTTATCTATAAATGTAAGACATTTATATTTGTACCAAAAAATAAAATTAATTGGTTGATCAATGTTTCTTGCACACCAAATCAGCATGATTTTCAATGATTTTTGAAGGATCATGTGACACTGAAGACTGGGGTAATGATGCTGAAAATGTAGCTTTCCCATCACAGGATTAAATTACATTTTAAAGTCAATTAAAATAAAAAGTGGTTATTTTAAATTCGAATAATATTTCAGGATATTACTGTTTTACTGTATTTTATATTAAAATATACAGTCTGGGTGGGCATAAGAAACATTTTAAACGGTAGTATCTCTCCTGCATTCTGGCATCGGAGCTGTTACTGCACACATTGAATAAATACGACATCAGCATTACATTTTAACATATACATGGCAATTAGTACAATGTTGTCATATGTAAAACTTATAAATAAGTATAAACAGTTTAATGTACTATGTAAAGAAATATGTACATGGATAGGAAACCCCATTAACCCCAAAGTCTATGCTGTTGACTATTTTTTCTTCTCTTCTTCTTTTTTGTCCTCAACAACCTCAGACAGATCTTCCACCCGTAGTGTTTTCACTTTGTTCTCCATGTTGGAGATCCTCTGTTTCAGTTTACTCTGGTAGGATGTGTATTCTGCCATGAGCTTGGCAAATTTGCCAGTCATGACTTCAAGGTTGCTCTCCAGGTGATGGATCTTCTCCTCCATATCTTTGGGATCAGCACCAGCGCCTGCAACCGCCTCATCAAGAAGGTTGTCCTTCCTTAAGATGGCCTTTCCTTTCTCCTCCAAGGCTTTTTTAGCATCTGGGTATTCAGTAAGCGCTTCCACAAGGTCATCTTTAGAGAGCGCGAAGAGGTCAGAATAGCCGACGCTACGAATGTTCGCCGTTCGTCTGTTTCCAGCTTTGCTCCCTTTGATTCCAAGAATACTAATTTCTCCGAAGTAAGCGCCGTCACTTAGTACTACAAACTGTGTGACGCCATCATCAGCCACTACGGCGAGCTTTCCTTCTTTGATGATGTACATTTCTCGGCCGATGTCACCCTTTTTACATATGTAATCTCCAGGACTGAACACTTGAGGTTGGAGCTTCAGCACCAACTCAATAAGAAGCCCAGCTTCACAATCCTGGAAGATTCGCACCTTCTTCAGCGTGTCTAAATGGACGTTGATGGCTATCTCAGCTTTGAGCTTGTCTGGGAGATTCTTCAAGACTTCTTTCTCATCGCAAGTTTTCTTTTCTGTCCAAAGATAGTCAAACCATTTGATGACCCTGGCCTCCAGATCTTTGCTGACCTTACGGAACTGCATGTACTGCTTGATGGAGTCAATCCTGGCTTGAAATTCAGCACGGGAAGCGTTCATGTTGGAGATCATGGCACCGACGTTACCGACGATGGAAGCGAAAATCAACACTCCGATGAGGAAGTCCATAACGACAAATAAGTATTCGACGTCTCTAACGGGAGGTGGTGTTTCTCCGATGGTGGTGAGAGTAAGAGTGGACCAGTACAGACAGTAGATGTATTTTCTGGCCAAGCGGCCGTATTCAGGGTGGCTGATGTTTGGGTATACCCATGTGTCGGTCCCAAAGCCAATCGTTTTGGAAATAGCAAAGAAAATGCAAGCGTTCCAGTGGATAATAATCAGGATGTAAAGTACAAGGTTGCTAATGCGGAAAATGTTGGGATAGTTTGTTCGGGTTTCCGTGCGGTCGAAGAACTCGAAGAGACGTGCCATTTTGAAAAGACGGTTAAAGCGAAGTTCAGGATTGTTGAATCCCACTTTTAGCATTATTATATCCGTTGGGATCATTGAAATCATGTCATATTTAAATTGGGGGATTTTCTTGTAATGATCCATCAACTTCTTAGAGTCTTTGACAAGGAGGCCCTGCTCCAAGAAGCCTGAAAAAGAACAAATAAAAATTAAAAAGAATTAAAATTCAACAAGGTTGTTAATATTTTATACAGAAGTCTCTTATGCTCACCAAGGCTGCATTTATTTAATACAAATACACCATTACAGTAATTACTGTGATTTTTTTTTTTTTTTTTTTGTAACAGTATATTTTAAAATGTAATTTATTCATGTGATGCAAACCTTAATTTTTAGCAGCCATTACTCCAGTGTTCAGTGTCACATGATCCTTTAAAAAATAATTCTAATAGGCTGATTTGGTGCTCAAGAAACAGTATTATTATAATTATCAGCATTGAAAACAGTTGTGCTTCCACATTTTTAAATTTGGATTCTTTGATCAATTTTGAAAAAGCATTTCTTTGGGGGGGGAAAAATCAAATGGTGGTGTAATAATATTGAATATTAAAATAAAAAATGGATATACATTAGGGGTGGGCGATATGGCCTAAAATTAATATCACGGTATTTTTCATCTTTTGAACGGTGACGGTATAATATCACGGTATTACTTTTTTTTTGGTACATTTTGGGAGGAGTAGCCTGTCCTGTCCCTTTAGTATGTGAATAAAGTTAATATTTTTATAATATAATAAGTAAATGGTAGGTATCCTTATCAAAAAGAGACATGGGAGAGTATGCATTCTTATATTTATTTTGCAAAAAACCTAAAGATCTTACTTAACAGTGTACAACAAAACAAAAATTATTTTTTATTGAAATTTAATTTCTGCAATATTCAAAACCTTTAAATAACTGGGGGAAATCAACCCATGGCAACAGTTTAAAAGTAGACCAATTCTGTGGGGAAAAACGCAGACTTGGCAACTCTGCATCCAACACGAGCTGCTGGAGTTAATGTCATTGCACACATGAGTACTACGAAATTTTCTTCCCAGATTTTTGCACTAAAAAAAAAATACAGGTTATGTTAATCGAGTTTACACACTGCCTCTGAAACTTTCGTCCGTCATAAAAAAAATCTGATCGTGTTTGACTTTCTGCATTTTCACATCCATAATAAGTATTTTGATAAGGATGGCAAATATGAGAAAACTAAAAAAAAAAATGCATACGAAAATCGGACTCAGTGTACAATGACCTTTAGATTTGAATGATCACGGGTCGAAAGTAAAGAGAGATTACAAACATAGACTGGAGGATTTGCTGCAATCTTGTACTCACTGACAAATATCTATTAACGTTATAATATGTGCTGCTCCCTTTACACAGAGTGTGCGTTATCGCAAAATCGAAAGTAAAAGTAAACAGGCCGGTCGCGTTCGCCTCGCGCCCGTTCAATGTGTGATCCGCTGTGTAAATCCTTCGGCCGGCCGCCGGGAAAAGTCCCGGTCGTCCCGATTGCCACTCCGCCCCTGGTATAGGCTACAGACCTTTCTTCACACTGTTTCACCAGTCGTTTAATGGAAACTCCCCTTTTGCCTACCACCTGCAAAGCTGATACGAATATGTTTTACTTTTTTATTTACAACAAGATATATAGTATAAGGACATGTATTCAGACCACAACTGAACATTTGAAGAAAAATTTATGCCTTATTATTTAGAATTAGCTATTATTGATGTAAATGCAGCCGTTCGAGGCACATAATTGATTTATTACGGTATTGACGGTATTAGAAAATCCATGTCGTGGCGCAATGTCACACCGGTGCTGACTATGACACCGGTGTACCGCCCACCCCTAATATACATATTGGATATTGAGGTCAAAAATTTACATACACCTTGCAGAGTCTGCAAAATGTTAATTATTTTGCCAAAATAAGAGGGATTATACTAAATGCATGTTATTTTTTATTAAGTACTGGCCTGAATAAGATATTTCACATAAAAGACATTTACATGTAGTCTACAAGAGAAAATAATAGTTGAATTTATAAAAATTACCCCGTTCAAAAGTTTACATACACTTGATTCTTAATACTGTGTTGTTACTTTAATGATTCACAGCGGGGTTTTTTTTTTTTTTTTGGTTTGGCTTGTTTTTTTTAGTGCTAGTTGTTCATGAGTTCCTTGTTTGTCCTGAACGATTAAACTGCCTGCTGTTCTGAAGTATTTTTCTGTAGAACAGCAGGCAGATTACCTGTTCAAGACAAACAAATGATCAACTATCACTAAATTACACCAAAAAAAAAAAAAAAAAAACGCTCTGGAACATTCAGGTAACAACAGACAGTATTAAGAATCAAGTGTATGTAAACTTTTGACCTCAACTACACTAAATATAATTTACATTAATGGGAAATATTAAATATAATATAAAATATTTTAATTATTTCTGAACATACCTGTTCTTGATCTGACAAATGTGTCTAAATAATAGATTACATCTGAGGTGTAGTCCAAGATGATCCAAAGCGTTGTGTAAGAGTTCTGCAGCTCATTGAAACAGGCCCTGAAGAAATATGAACAATAAAGCACATGGCACATCTCTCCCATCTAAAGTTATTGATTTCATGAGTGATTCGGCATGAACAGACCTAGTCACCAGCATCATCAGGTTGTAAAACACCGGGCCGGCGATGACTGAAAGCCATCTGTAATACCTGTCTGAGGCTGGGTCCATGATCCACACTTCTTTCCTAAAATACAAATTAGATTACCGCCTGGCCACTTTCAAAAATGAACATACTAAATCACAGTACTAAAACTATAATATCATAAAAGATTTCCTTTGTGGCATACTCACGGCGGAGGAGGAGCATCTTTCTTTTTATCATCTTTCTTATCATCCTTGTTTTCATCCTTTTTCTCATCTTTTTTCTCTTCTTTCTCATCTTTTTTCTCCTCCTTCTTGTCTTCATCTTTTTTCTCATCTTTTTTTATTTCTTCTTTTTTGTCCTCCTTTTTGCTAAAGGTAACATTTTGGTTTGTTTTTATTTGAATTACTTTGTAAACTAGTCTAGTATCTATGGGTCACTAGTGTGAACTACCACTAGTAAACTCTTATGTCAACCTGCAGAGGGCAGCATTAACACTACTAATATTTACTAAACACGTTAGATTATCATCTGCTGTTTCATATTTCATACTATTAGTATTAACTTATTATTTAGGATTCTACAGTCTATTTTCTATCATATCCAAGTGTCAATTATTTATGTAATATATAATGCACTATATATGGGTTTATATCTGAAGGAGCTGTTTCTACATGGTACTTACTCATCTGTGTTGTTGCAGTTGTTCATATTGTAAGCTGCCAAAGGCCAGTCATTGGCTTTTCTTTAGGAGCAAAAGGCATTCGTTTTTTGTTATTTTTGTGAAGTACATTTTGAGAGAGTTCTAGGACAACAACTATAGGTCATCACTACTGCTGATTTATTATCTATATCTATAGTGAACATCTGTTTCTATTTGTTTCTATCCACCTTTTTTTTTCAACGAAGAAGTAAGCCTATGGGTGAGATTTTCGGTTCATTTTCCGTTATAGGGAAATAGCGAGAAAAATAACAACGTGCGGTAAACGGTAAAACTGTTTGCAGTACAAACCAGTGTATTCATAATTAAGATAATACATTAAAATAACATGGTAAGACACCAATTTGCAATACAAGCTGTTTTTACAGCTAAAAATAGCTGAACGTGGATTAGACCGAAAGCCAGACCCATAAAATGTACACTTTTACAATCTTACATGAAGAAAAAGGTGAATTCTACAAGTGATTGTAATGCTGTTTTACCTAAAGGAGGTTTCTACTTGGAAATCTACATACTGTTTTAGGATTTTAACCTCTGGTCCAACCTGATCTTTTTTTATTATTATTAAATGAATCCTCAGTTCTGTGATCTGTTTTATGAATCATCTGCACACAATACAGATATACTGTACTTTTGCACAGATGCGGCATGATTCTTTCATTTTCAAGGACTTCACATTATACCTCTGTCTGAACAAAGGAACTGTACAGAAAGTCTTTTTCTTAACTTACTTCCTCTTATGAGGCCTGTCAGGAAGGCCCATAGAGGATCGGGCATTACTTCCTCGGCTAGATAAGTCTTTGAGCTCAGGTCCACGGAATCGCTCCAAGAAGGAGTCGGGACGCTCAACCTCTCTGCGAAGCCTGTGTGATGCCCAATTTCTCAGCATTACCAGAAACTGGGTGAGCCTGGGATACCGAAAGATGTTAAACAGCAACGCTTCCAAGATATTTATACAGTATGTAGCTTTCTGTTAAAGCCATGTCAAATGCACACTTAACAGTGTTGTTTTTGAGCGCTGATCAATTCTCTTTATAAAGCTTGTATGGTAATATTAGATGTGTTAATGAATGATGCTGAGTGTGCATTTGATTTAGCTTAGTGGTAATCATGGTGCACATGGTAAACTACATTCAGGCTTTGGTTTGGATGGATTTGATAATACCTTGCCATTGCCCCAGCACCTGTGAAAGAGCTTCTCCTGGATTCCTGAAACTGGCTGGCTGCAGAAGAAATGATCCCCTGCATGTCAGAGGAGGTGTCCTCACATAGAGAATGTGCCCTGAGAAAAGTTGGGGGTAAATCATGTTTCAAAAATGTTCCAAAAGACTACTAAGCCGCAGAAACTGAAAAACACCAGAACTTGGCAAAGAAATGTGAGAACGCTCTCCAAACGAAACAAAAAATGTAGCACTTGCAGCTCTACATATCTTCCTGAACAATCCGAACATTAATTTTTAGTTTATTCTTTAAAAGATACCAGAACATTTCAATCTATTATTAACTGTTCTAGCAGTTATTAAAGAAGTTATTACAGAATTTGGGGATTCAAGAATATATTTGACTTGACAGCAAACTTGCATCCTGTGCCTTGACAGCTTCCTGTTTCATTTGCAAAGTCATTGCTTCAGAAAATTACACTACCAGTCAAAAGTTTTTGAACAGTAAGTTTAAAAAAAAAAAAGAAGTGTCTTCTGCTCACCAAGCCTGTATTTATTTGATGCAAAGAACAGCAGTGATATAAAATATTTTTACTATTTGAAATAACTGTTTTCTATTTGAATATATTTTAAAATGTAATTTATACCTGTTATTCCTTAATCAAAAGTGATGATAAAAAACATTAATAATGTTAGAAATTCTATATTTTTTCTATATTTTAGATAAGTGCTGTTCTGGTATATTAGAATGATTTCTGAAGGATCATGTGACTGGAATAATGATGCTAAAAATGTAGCTTTAAAATCACAGGAATAAATTACATTTTAAAATATATTCAAATAGAAAACAGTTATTTTAAATAGTAAAGATATTTCAAAATTGTATTGTTTTTGTGTACTTTGGATCAAATAAATTCAGGCTTGGTGAGCAGAAGAGATTTATTTAAGAAACAATAAAAGTCTTACTGTTCAAAAACTTTTGACTGGTAGTGTACAGTTTGCAATATGTCTGAAAACATATTTACCATTTCATTGTTGACTTTTTTGGTGCAAAATCACAAACATTGTAAGTGATGCGCAAAAGCAAAGTACAATATATGACCCCTATAAGGTCTGCTTGTTATTCTAACCTGCTTGCACCATTTTCCGTCTGGTCCAGTTCTTCTTCAGAGCCTCGGACCGAGAGCCTTTGTCTGGATGGGTATGATCGCTCTGTGCAAATCTTCGCCATTCTCTTTCTTCCCTTTGCCTATTCTAGGCATCCAGCGCTTGATATAAGACATGTCAAACAAAGGACAACAACGTAACAAAAGACCATGAATTATTAAAACATTTAAAGCATCTATTTGATCCTAGAAATTATGCTCAAAAGCATAATGCAGTGAGGCTTTCAATGGCCTGCCATTATTGCAGAAAATAACCTTGTATCAGCTGAACCCAAGGTTCATCAGAATTAAAATCTGAAGAGATTACAAGAAGCCGTTATTGACTTGATCTCTGCAAACCCGTTTTCACACCGGCAGAATTGCCATCCGAACACATCGCCTAAAAATACTTGCTGCTTAAACATTAAACAAGATCAGCGGCCCATCTCTCTGGTAGATCACGACCCAGATGTACTTTAAAGCCACCATGTATACAGAACTCTTAGAAAGTGTGACTGCATATAGCAAGAGTTCATTTTAAACTGATTTGTTTAAAAAATCAGAGAGTGCTTATCTGAGTGTTTATTTGTTCATATGGCAAGAAATTGCAACAAATTTCCTAACCTGGTTATACACCACACAACTGTTTTGTAGTTTCATGGTCTTTGACCAATATGGTGATGCTGCGCTTTCTCTATCTAATGATGTTTAGTTTTATCGTATTGTTGAGGGAAGATTAGTGTAATTAGACTAACACCACCAACGCTATTTGTGTAATCTATTCCAAATCCAGAACGATGCTAATGCTGAGGACACGCAGCAACTTCTGTCTGCAGTCCTGATTTCCACCCACTAGGGTTCTGTCGTCTGAAGATCTAAAGTCCCCACTGCCCACCCTAAATAAAAAAACAACACTGTCCAATATGGACTTTCTTTCAATAATTTGTACTGCATCATGCATTTATCAGAGACAAACAAACTTGGTTTGTCATTTAGTTTTAAATGCTTAGTGTTTAAGATTCATATTGAAAGATTCACAGATTAGGGAACACGTATGTGGCCACAAAACCAGTCATAAATAGCACAGGTATATTTGTAGCAATAGCCAAAAATACACTGTATGGGTCAAAATGATTGATTTTTCTTTTATGCCAAAAATTATTAGAATATCCAGTAAAGATCATGTTCCATGAAGATATTTCATACATTTCCTACTGTAAACATATCAAAACTTAATTTTTGATTAGTATTATGCATTGCTAAGACCTTCATTTCGACAAATTTAAAGGCGTTTTTCTCAGTATTTTGATTTTATTGCACCCTCAGATTCCAGATTTCCAAATAGTTGTATCTCGGCCAAATAGTTGTCCTATCCTAACAAACCATTCATCGATGGAAAGCTTATTCATTCACTTTTCAGATGACATCTCAGTTTAAAAAAATTGACCCTTATGACTGGTTTTGTGGTCCAGGGTCACATATTCACTATTAACTAAGTGTTTTCAATAAACTCACAGTTTGCTGTTAATTAATAGTTGGTAAGGTAGTTAAATTTTGGTATGGGGTAGGATTTAAGGGATCTAGAATATGGTCATGCAGAATAAGGTATTAATATATGCCTTATAACTACTAATAAACAGTCAGTATGCTAGTAATAAACAACTAGTTAATAATGAGAATTGGTCCTTGAAATAAAATGTGAAGTGTCGCTATTGCATCGACAAGTGAAAATCTGGACTGGTTTATTTTCACTAAACGGTTTAGTTGGAAAGCTGAGCACTGCTCCACGTGTGCCAGAAACGCTCTGACTAGATGAAATCCTGTTAACTCGTTTACATTTGTTACCAGCCTTAGTCATTATTAATACATTATGCAATATTTCAGTGACTTCACGACATATTTATCGTAGCCTCGACAAATTCTTTCGTAAACACCAACGGACAACAAATAATTACACGTATGGGAAATTAGCAACACTTTTATGGCATATTTATGTCATTTACACAATCTAAACTAGTAACCATGTAGTCTATTAAACTTACCTGAGAGTGCGAAGCAACAATATTTAGTAGTCCAAAAGATTTAGGGCAGCAGGTTCAGACAGAATTCCTGTTCAAGTTGCTCTTTGGTTGAAGCAGTTGGTGATCCTGCTCAATGTTATGTAAAATCCCATCTTTAATTAAGTCGAGTTTGCATTTTTTGGCCATCAGTTTTCACCCATCACCAGTCTTCTTTAGACTGAGGTCATGTGTGATTCTGAGATGTCCAAATTTTTAATAGACTGCTAAAGGATGCGTTCAGAAGTCTTCAGCTCCTCAGATGACTGACAGCTCCGAGCTTTCGGTGTGGACGTGGGCGGAGCGTAGTGCTCGTCTTCTCATTAATATTCATTAGCAATGATAAAAGGCTAATGGTTCTGCCATGTTTACAACGGACTGAAACGTTACGGTAATGTTTGTAATTCCTCTGTTATTTATTAGTTATTTATTAATTTTGAATCTTTAGGACACAATTTATTTCATTTTACGACTTATATAAATAAAGACAATTATTGTTACAAATGATTTATTTTTATTAAAGCTGTACTTCTGACCTTGCTATTAATCAAAGAAACCTGGAAAAATTGTACATAATACTAAAAATGTTCTTTGAGCAGCAAATCAGAATATTAGAATGATTTCTGAAGGATCATGTAACTGGAGTAATGATGCTAAAAATTCAGCTTTGAAATCCACATCGAAAGTTCTGAGCTCTGAGGAGCTGAAGACTTCTGAACGCATTCTTTAGCAGTCTGTTAAAAAATTTGGACGTCTCAGAATCACACGATTAAAGAAGAATATGATGGGTGAAAACTGATGGCCAAAAAATGCCAACTCAAATTAATTAAAGATGGGATTTTACATTACATTGAGCAGGAATGACTTATTATAACTGACACTTTTACATTTTTTATTTAATCTTTTTCTGAAAATAGTTTTAAAATGTGTTATCTTTATTTATGTTTGTTGCAATTGCATCATGAGGACACATTTTCTATGCTGCCAGGCAGTTTTTTTTTTGTCCAGATGAACCAGCACTTTGAGAGATTAGTGATCCACTGAAAAAAGTGGCAAGCATTGGTGGCACTATACTGATATCACCAGCTCTGGCATCAACATGGTTGCCTTAGCCATGCTAATGAGACCTGAGAAATCCTTAAGGCAATCTGCGGAGCTGCATCTTTAATCCCAGATTAGGCCTGAGCGCCTATCTGAGCCACCTAATACTCTTTCTTGGCCTCAACCCTTGAAATACTATGTGTGCACTAGTTAAACTGGGCTGACCTCATGTAGCACATGTTTCATACATGGTTTTGCTTCTTTTTTTTTTACTGGACTGGGACCAAAGTGAACAGTAGCTAAATGTGACTCTGGGGTAACGAAACCAGTCATAAGGGTTAATTTTTTGAAATTGAGATTTATACATAAGCTTTCCATTGATGTATGGTTTTTTAGGATAGGACAATATTTGGCCGAGATATTAGAACTATTTGAAAATCTGGAATCTAAGGGTGCAACAAAAATCTAAATATTTTTAAAATTGCCTTTAAAATTGAAGTCCAAATTAAGTTCTTAGTAATGCATATTACTAATCAAAAATTAAGTTTTGATATATTTACAGTAGGAAATTTACAAAATATCTTCATGGAACTTGATCTTTACTTAATATCCTAATGATTTTTGGCATAAAATAAAAATTGATCGTTTTGACCCATATAATGTATTTTTGGCTATTGCTACAAATATACCCATGCTACTTAAGACTTGTTTTGTGTCGGCGGCGATAGCCGTGTGGTTAGCGCGCCAACATATAGTGCTGTTGCGCTCCGGACGTCCCGTGTTCGAATCCCGACTCGAGGACCCTTTCCAATCCCGCCCCCCATCTCTCTCCCACTTCGCTTCCTGTCCTATCATAATAAAGGCCAAAAAATAAAATCTTTAAAAAAAAAAAGACTGGTTTTGTGGTCTAGGATCACAAATGTAAACTAAGACATGATCTTGACGGATTTCTGTGCTCGAGTGAGTATGAGATGAGATAAAGAGATAAAACAATATATAAAAAATACAAAGAAATAATATAAATGATAGAAGCATTTGCAAACACATAACTTTCAATGCCATGTCACCTGCCAAAAGCATATTACTAAGGTTGCCTAATAAGGACTAAGCCGCCCTTTAACATCTGCCATCTGTCACAGACCTCCATAAGATCTGTACTTAAGTAAATACAAAAACTGACTTCCAGCTTTTTATGAAAAATAACCTGTTGTAGTTTGTTTTTAATAGCTAATAAAGTGTACGTGCCTCACATTATTATCTTATTATTATTATACTAGTTTGCTTTTGCACTTTTTGTGCTGGCTAGATTATGATTATACACAGTCCTTTTTTCTTTCATCTCAGGGGAAGCTAAGTGTCTTCGGCTCAGCTGCTGAAAAGCTTTTCGTATCATGAGGACACTGAGTGGCAGAGGCGAAACGTCGCTGCTGCAGCCTTTAGGGAAACACCATGATGTAACACGCGGTAACACAAACCTACAAAAATAAATAATTTATGTTATTAAAATCTCTCTATAGTCACAACTATGACTGACGATGTCAGTATGGGCTAATGCTGCTTTGCTTTTTACACAGATTCCATAATTAGCTGGCTAATTGTCTGGGTTTGCATAATACCTCTAAATAGACCCTACTGGAGTCATTTCTGGTGCTGCTTAATGCAGCCTCATCTCACTAGAGTACTGGTTGGGCACAAGTGTTATGCTACTGCAGGCGCTATTTACACTCGGATTAAGGCAACACCTATTCCAACCATTGTTGGGAGTAATTTAATCACTATTAGTGTGTAACTGATCTAAAATGCACCTTTTGTCTGTTGTTTTCCAGACAACTGCTGAACTGTGGCCTGAATAAACTGATACTCAGTGATCATTAAAGGGATAGTTTACTCAAAAATGAAAATTCTGTCATTAATCACTCACCCTCATGTCCTTCCAAACCTGTAAGACCTTTGTTCACCTTCTGAGCACAAATTAAGATATTTTTGAGATTTTTGAGTTTTCTGACCCTGCATAGACCGCAATGTAACTAAAATATTCCAAGGTCCTGAAACATAGTAAGGACATTGGTAAAATAGTCCATGTGACATCAGTGGTTCAACTTTAATTTTACGAAGCAACGAGAAACCTTTTTGTGCACAAAGAAAACAAAAATTGCCACTTTATTCGACAGTTCTGCTCCCCTGCGTCACCGTCCGCCTTCATTAAAATAACACAAAATAATACATTAGAAAAAATTGAAACCAAACCTGAAACAACATGAGGTGAAGTAAATGACAGAATGTTAATTTTTGGGTGGACTATCCCTTTAAGGTAATAATTGTGAATTTATTTAATGATGATGATAAAAGTATCACAGTTTTTGTTTGGAATCACGTACAGAAACGTTCGGCTCAATTAAAAGCCTCTTAGCACACAGAGCCAGAAGGTAAAGGTAATCACCATCTCTAAACACAGATTCCTCCTTGGTCTGCCTATCTGTGTCTCTCTCTCTCTCACTCATAAAGTGGATTTCACCCTATGCACTGTAACTTTTTTGCCAGTGGATTTCATGCATACATGCAATCAGAAAACTGAATCAGAAAGTGTAGTGTAACCAACTTCACTCAAAATCATTACAAATGATTTGTGATGTGATACACCCACATACCTGCTGCAATCAACAAATTTAAAACACTGTGTAAACTGAATG
Source organism: Garra rufa (assembly GCF_049309525.1). Lineage (NCBI taxonomy): Eukaryota > Metazoa > Chordata > Actinopteri > Cypriniformes > Cyprinidae > Garra > Garra rufa. The sequence goes on from NC_133372.1 coordinate 32,127,269, forward strand.
TGTAAAAAATTTGAAAAGGCATTTTTGGAAACTGTAATTATGCAAAAAAATTTCAGTTGAATATTTCATGATTGGAATGTGTTCTGATTGCAAAGGGTTTTTAGAAACCTTCACATGAAGAGAAACCTGCTTCCTTTATCCACCTTTTTCCTCAACACGGAAATAAGCCTATGGGTGAGACTTCTGCTTCTTTATACGCTACAGGGAAATAAGAAGAAGAATAGCAATGTGCAGTAAATGGTAAAACTATTTGCACTACAAACCAATGTGCTCATAATTAAGATAATAAATTAAAATATGGTAAGACTCACCCATTTGCAATATCAAGCAGCAAAACCAGCTGTTTTACAGCTAAAAATTGCTAAACGCGGATGAGACCGGAAGCCAGACCCACTTTTGCAGAAAGAAAAAGGTGGATAATCACTGCAGCTGTCACTCACTTAAGGTCATCTGGAGATCACTGACATGATATATTCATTTGATTTGCGCTCTTTTGTTTCTTTTTTCTCTTTCCGGAAGAATAACTGATAAAACATAGAACAATTAAACAGCTGCACTGCGGAGCTGTTTACAATGCCATTGTATATTTCGGTATACTGCAAAACACTGCATTAATGAGCAACACAGTGTGACACAAACAAAGCGTTAATTAGAAAGAGTGCTGTAAACACTGTTAATTAGAGTCACTAGTAATCAGATACTGTAATATGGTTTGCAGAGAAGAAAGACAAGCAGAGATGTGGATTTAAATGCGGGAAATTTAATGAATGACACAAACACAGGGAGCACAAGAGACAGGAGCATGACATGAACCATAACATCAAACAACTGACTAAGAGCAAGAGAAACGCTAGGGCTATATACTATACTGAGCTGAACCAATGTACTAATGAGTATCCAAGGGAACTAATGAGAAGTTGGGTGTGGTCCAATGAGTGGCAACAACAGCGGTGTGTTCCAAACAGAATATATCGCCCTCTGAAGGGCACTTCAGAAAACAATCATTGCCGCCATATTGAAGTGTCGCTCCAAACCGAAGCACTCAAAAGTAGACACTTCAAAGGGCCCTCTGAATGAAGGATTGGGAAGGGTACAACTGATGGACACTTCGGGCACCCATGATCCTTTGCGCAGATTCTTTGCATGGTGACGGCGTCTCTGTATGGGCACAAGATGAGGACACCGAAGGGCACTTCAAGAAACATTTGTTTGGTCCCCTGCTCACTTCAACCCTTCAAAGCTCTCACTTTAGGGCATAGGGATGAGCCCTTCCAAATGGAACGCAGGGCGGAACAGCAGGAAAACATGAAGTGAACCAAGCAACAAAGACAGAACTACACTACAAGAGTCCATAACCAAAGACACAGGAAATACTATGTAACTTAAACTTAAAATGACATGGACTGGACATAATTGTACCTGCTTGTTGGAGTTTGTAAGTTTAATAGAAGCAGTATTTAATGTTAGCAATGCCTTCCAAATGCATCTTTCTTATGGAGGGTTTTCACGACGCGTCATCAATTGGCCATTGTGGCAGCACTGAACGTAAATAATGCCACTGAACCGATTGAAACGCATATTTTTCTGATTATTGCCGCTGAAAATGATCAATTATTGTCATGTTTTGGGCTGTACTAATCTGAAAAACATTTGGAGTACTTTAGACTGCCAACAAATCAAGGAGAAGAGTGTAAAAGACTGTCTGAAGAACAAAAGGTGTTTATGGTTGGCCAAACCATTCATGTTTGCTCTTATCACTTCCGGTCAGGTGGTTGAAATATTAGCCTAGTATTGTAATTAAAGGAGAACTCCGGTGTGATATTGACCTAAAGTGTATTGAATCATGATACCGAGTGTGAACGTACCTTGCATATCTCATCTCGGTTTGTGTCCAGCTGTCCGAAATCTGGGGTCAGTTAGCCGATGCTCACAACAGGCTGTCAATGAAAGTCAACAGGGCATCGGAATAGCCATGTAAATAAATCACTGTTTTACGCCATTTACGAGGCACAAAGTAGCTCCACACTTCATTGGTAGACTTCCAAGGGCCCTGACATTTAAAACGAGACATTGAGAACTCAGAAAAAGCACCGGTAGTTTATTTACAAGTAGATTTATACAGACATGTTCCACCAGGAACAGACCGGTCACCGCCATCTTAAATGTAGTCACGATAAGTCGAGTGTCGAGCACGAAGGAAACTACAACCTGATACGTTGATAACCTGATAAATTCCTTGGTGCTCGACACTCGACTTATCGTGACTAAGTTCAGGATGGCGGCTACCGGATTTTCTTTCCCAGGTACTGTCTGTATAAATCTTCTTGTAAATAAACTACCGGTGCTTTTTCTGAGTTCTCAATGTCTCGTTTTAAATGTCAGGGCCCTTGGAAGTCTACCAATGAAGTGTGGAGCTACTTTGTGTCTCGTAAATGGCGTAAAACAGTGATTTATTTACATGGCTATTCCAATGCCCTGTTGACTTTCATTGACAGCCTGTTGTGAGCATCGGCTAACTGACCCCAGATTTCGGACAGCTGGACACAAACCGAGATGAGATATGCAAGGTACGTTCACACTCGGTATCATGATTCAATACACTTTAGGTCAATATCACACCGGAGTTCTCCTTTAACACTGCTCGTACGTATCTTTACCAACTATTAACTTTAGTTTGTCAAAATATTGCGCTCTTTTCTGCTTACTAAGTTCTTCTCTATATGATTTAACAGCTTCCGCAAATTTTGTTTGTGGTTTAGATAGCATAAATGAGCAGAACAGTGTATACATCCGAGTATCTCCAATATGACCGCTCATTCAGGTAACTGACCAAACTGTGATAAGTGAACCTAAAATAGTCATAAAGTTTATTCTGATCCGGTGTGCAATTACATGACGCTCTTTAGAGATCTTATTTGTGAGCATTTGAGTGTGCGGTTAAAAACTAAGCACAGAATCAATTCCTGAGAGAATCGCTCTGTGTTCGGAAAAACTCAGAATCGATCCAACAAATCATGATGCATTGATTTATCGTCGCAATCCTAATACCCTGATCACCTGTTCTGATCGTCTCTGTTAATGACTCAGTGTTGCTAGTCCTTTGAAGAAAACAGCTTTGACCCGGAGCATTAAACGCTGTTATCCTGTTCTGCTCTACATCTCCTACAGAATCAGATCATCCATCAGCCTGTTCTTTTCAAGTGATTCTGTGAACACACAGCTTACAACTTTAACGTGCACACCATTTTATAGTTCACATCTATGTACTGCTTGAACATAAAAAAATTGATGTACATCAGACTGCCAGACTTAATTAATACTGTTTGTACATATCTTTACCAACTATTAACTTTGGTTTGTCAAAATATTGCGCCCTTTCCTGCTTACTAAGCCCTTCTCCATATAATTTAGTGGGTAACTGACCAAATCATGACATAAGTGCAAACCCTCTATTACTGATAATTAACAATAATCCTAAAGTAATCCACATGAATCCAGTCTATCGTTTAACATTTTGTGAAATGAAAACCTGCATGTTTGTAAAAAACAAATTTGACAAAATCCATAGTCCATAATCCATAATAACTCTTCCTCCAGCAAAAAGCTCCATCTCCTGTTGTCCTCTCACCTTGACGTATTTGTTTAGAACTGTTTTGGACTGTTTTTGCTCATAAACGGTACTTTATCTGTGTATATTTATCTGACAAAACCACTTTTTCATTGAAAAAAAAAACAATATTTTGGTTGCCAGAAGCAATGGTTTAAAGTTAAAAATGTCTTAACCATGGCTTTGTGTATTACAAACATAAGGCTTTTCACTTAACAAGACATTCATTGATCAACTGAAGTTGTTTTGAATACTTGTGGATTATTGCAACATTTTTATCGGCTGCTTGGACTCTCATTTTGACAGCACCCATTCACTGCTTTGGATCTATCGGTGAGCAAGTGATGTAATGCTAAATTTCTCCAAATCTGTTCCCATGAAGAGGAAAACTCATCTACTAATGGCCTGAGGGTAAGTAAATAGATCCAATATGATTTTTGTTGCAAAGGGACAACAGTGTGTTTGGGTGTTTCCGTGCAAACCTCAGTGTGACAGCTTTCCCTTATTTGATGGACAACAGCATTCTTAGAGTGACGAGAGGTTGCCATAGCAACCATAAGGCTTGTACACTCACCTGCCTCAACCTTCCCACAGCAGCTTAAAGGAACCCATCACAGGAATTCATTTCAGCTGGGCTGATTAAAAAGCTTTGAAAATATATTGGATTTCACAACACAGAGAATGAATATCTAAATTAGAATGAGATTTAGGAGACCTTAACCTGAATGGATTGTAACTTCTAAAATAAAATAAATCTCATGCTGAGGGTGCATGTCTGAGAAATCGACTGAAATATTGCATTATACAGACATCATATCAAGTCTGTTTTAGACATTCTGTACTTTTGTATTCACACTCAAACTACATATAATTGTATCTTCAAATGCTGAAGGAGTTGTGTCATTCAGAAAGACGTCTGTATAAATCAAATGTTTTTGACTCTTTTTGAGGCCAACAAGAACCCCAGACCCCCCTCCAGTAATGATATAGGTAAAATGATGAAGGAATTAATGCAATCATGCCAATCACTCTGCATTTCAAATTCAAGTGGACAGTAATTGCAGTGAAGTGTTGTGTGTGTGGAGGTGGGTGTGTGTGTAACCCTAATCCTAGCCATCAGCATCAAGCCTCTCTCTTCTTCTTGTGTCCTGATTACTCCTGCGCTGATTGTGCTCTGAACAATCTCTCAGAGAAGAGCTGAAGTGGTGGACAGAGGCAAGAGCAATGTCAGATCCCTTAACATCTGCACAGCACAATGTCTTTCCATTATCACAGCAATCTTAAAAATAATAACCCTTATTTACAACACAAAATGGGGGAAATTAGGCACTTCAGAGATAAAGGTGACTCTTTTCTTGACTTCACAGTTTAATAGGTTAAAGGAACAGTTCACACAAAAATACAAATTTCCTAACCCTCAGGCCATCCAAGATGTAGATGAGTTTGTTTTCTTTTCAGAACAGACTTGGTGAAATATAGCATTACATAACCAATGTGTCCTCTGCAGTGAATGGGTGCCAACAGAATGAGAGTCCAAACAACTAATTTAAAAAATCACAATAATCCACAAGTTATCTATAAGACACCTATCCATCTTTTGAAGTGAAAAGCCAGCTTGATATCAAGCAGGTAGTTCTACAGCACAAGCTTATGTTGATCTTACACCTTATTTGTGGTCAAAATAAGGTTAAAATAATCTATTTTTCTTTTATGCCAAAAATCATTAGGATATTAAGTAAAGATCATGTTCCATGAAGATAGTTTGTACATTTCCTACTGTAAATATATATCAAAACTTAATTTTTGATTAGTAATAGATTTAGGCAATTTTCTCAATATTTAGATTTTTTTGCACCCTCAGATTTTCAGATAGTGTCATATAGTTGAATCTTGGCCAAATATCCCTGCTGAAAAAAACAGCTAAAACCAGCCTAAGCTGGTTGGCTGGTTTTAACTGGTCATCCAGGCTTGTCTTAATTGGTCAGCAACTGGTTTTAGAGGGGTTTTAGCCACTTTCTTAGCTGGTCAGACTGAGAGACCAGCTCAAACAACCAGCCTGACCAGCCTAGCTAGGCTGGGAGACCAGCTAAAACCAGCTACTTCCAGCTTAAACCAGCTAAGACCAGCCTAGGCTGGTTTTAGCTGTTTTTTTTTCAGCAGGGAATGCCCTTTCCTAACAAACCATACATCAATGGAAAGCTTGTTTATTCAGATTTCAGATAATGTAAAAATCTCAGTTTCTAAAAATTGACCCTTATGACTGGTTTTGTGGCCCACCCTGGTGAAAAAAAAAAACAGCTAAAACCAGCCTAGGCTGATTGGCTGGTTTTAGCTAGTCAACCTGGTTTTAGCTGGTCAGCAAGCTGGTTTTAGAGGGGTTTGGGCACTTTTCCAGCCTGGCCAGGCTGGTCTTAGTTGGTTAGGCTGGAAAACCAGCAGCTAAAACCAGCCAGGCCAGGCTGGGAGACCAGCTAAAACCAGCTACTTCCAGCTTAAACCAGCTAAGACCAGCCAACCCGCCTAGGCTGGTTTTAGCTTTTTTTTCAGCAGGGCAGAGTCACATTTTTCATGTAAGAACATGCGCTGCCATTTGTAAATGTTATGGGTCTGGCTTCCAGTCTCATCTGCGTCCAGCTATTTTTAGCTGTACAAAATTCGTTTTGTTGCTTGATATCGAAAATTGGTGTGTCTTATATTATTTCAATGTATTATCTTAATTTTGAACACATTGGTTTGTAGTGCAAACTGTTTTACCGTTTACTGCACGTTTGATATTCTTCTCGTTCTCTTGCGGCTAATGAACCGGAAGTCTCGTCCATAGACTTATTTCCGCGTTGAAAAATAAGGTGGATAGCACTAATCCATTTTGGTTAAAAAAAAAATTTAAAATGTATTCTAATTTTATGAGGGCATCATAAAACAGAACTTGGACATTATTACGTTCTATTTAAAAAAAAAAAAATTCGTTAGTATTTACAAAAACATGCAGAAATGTAGCTGGCCATTATAATTGTTAAGTTGCCATGGCAACCACACAAAAGCATGGAGCTGCACCCTATTGCCCACTTCAGAGCAGCATACACACCATCCTATTGTAGCACACTCTCATTTTCTACGCCACTTGTTCTCGGTGGTCTCTGTCTTCAAGGCTACACTACACTCACCACAGCCAAATGTTTCCAATGTCTCTGCATTTTAATGAGTCACACATAATGTAATGCAATATGTTCTTTTCTATGGAGATACAAAGCAATGAGGTTGCACCAGTTTAGTGCTGTTTTTACGCATGCTTTGAATGGAACACATTAGTATAGTAGATATTAGTAGATATTAGATATAAAAAAGGGAAGATACAACATTGGTCCTTTGTTACTGGTGAAGGACAAGATCCTCAAACACTTCAAGGTTCACTAAATAGGAAAGTCCCGTTTTGTACGTTTAACTACATAATTTAAGTCTGCTCTGGCCTTTTAAGTGATTTGAAAATGTGTAATCGTACAAATATTTATGTAAAGGATTCAAGGTTTATTAAATGTTTATTCGTTCAATTACAGTAGCACTTTTTCAGAAACACCAGTTGTACAAAAATAACATCACTGCCATCTACAGGATGCTCTGCAAAATGAAATAATAAAAGAAAATGGGAGAAAAAAATCAATAATAAAATTCAATAAAAAATCCAACAATTAAACCATACAACGTCAAATGCTAAAAGGTGCCTTATTTTGTTGCCTTTGTACCTTATTTATCGCTAAATGGTTCATATTAGTATCTGAAATGTGAATAGTAGCGCTTTCAAAGTACACATGACTTTTTGAAAGGGTAGGCCTATCTCATAGTGTGTAGGCCCCTTATTTCTGAAAGCTAAGAAAACTATTCTTGTTTTTTATTTGTTTTTGTTTAAATTTAAAATGTAATTCAAATTCAAATTTATTATTATAAATCTATACTAGGCATATTATATATATATATTTAAACATAAATTGATGTATTATGAAGATGTGCAACTAAAGATTTAACCATGTAATTTAAAACTACAACAGTAGGTGGTGCAAGAGACCAAGTATTATAACTTAGTGTCTTGTCACTCTTTTACTCATTATCCCTTGTTCCCACTGACTGCATTATTTCTTTAATCATGTTTTCTTTCATTACTCTATTTATTAATTTGGACTTTTATAGTAAGTTCAATTGGCGATAAATAAGTGTACAACTGCAGAAGTACACAATCAGTTTCTGAATAGTACGATTTTTAATGTTTTTTAAAGACATCTCTTCTGCTCACCAAGCCTGAATTTATTTGATTCAAAATACAGCAAAAGCAGTAATATTGTGTTTTTTTTTTTTTTTTACTATTTAAAATTACTGCTTTCTATTTGATTTTTTAATGTAATTAATTCCTAAAATCAAAGCTAAATTTTCAGCATCATTACTCCAGTCTTCAGTGTCACATGATCCTTCAGAAATCATTCTAATATGCTGATCTGCTGTTCAAGAAACAAATATTTTATTATTATAATTATTATTATCAATATTTAAAGCAGTTGAGTTTTTTAGGATCCAAAGATCAGCATTATTCTGAAATAAAAAGCTTTTGTAACATTATACAATATACCATTCAAAAGCTTGGAGTAAGTCAGTGGGGGGAGAAATGATAGAAATTAATATTTATTTAGCAGGGATACTTTAAATTGATCAAAAGTGATGAGGACGTTTATACTGTTACAAACGATTTCTATTTCAGATAAATGCTGTTCTGCTGAACTTTCGATTTATCAGAGAAACCTGAAAAAATTCTACTCCGCTGTTTTCAACATAATAATAATAATAATAGCCTAATAATAAATGTTTTTGAGCAGCAAATCAGAATATTAAAATGATTTCTGAAGGATCATGTGACTGGAGTAATGATGCTAAAAATTCACCTTTGAAATCAAAGGAATAAATTACATTTTATAATATATCCAAACAGAAAAGAGTTTTTTAAATAGTACAAATAAATAGAATTCCTATGTGTGTGTGTGTGTGTGTGTGTGTGTGTGTGTGTGTGTGTGTGTGTGTGTGTGTGTGTGTGTGTGTGTGTACTGGTACACTCTTAAAAATAAAGGTCCTTTAAAAGGCTCTTCACAGCAATGGCATAGAAAAAACATTTTTGGTTCCACAAAGAACCATTCAGTCAAAGTTTCTTAACCTTTTTATCATCTGAAGAACCTTCTTTTGCCACAAAGAACCTTTTGTGAAACAGAAAGATTCTTCAGATATTAAGGGTTCTTTATGGAACCACTTAAACAAAAAGATTCTTCTATGGCATTCTTTTATTATAAGAGTGTCCAAATGTCCCCACAAGTATATAATACCAGTAAATTTCAACCATGCAGGGACATTTAGGTCCCCATGAAGAAACAAGCTTATGAATCATACAGTATTTGTGTTTTGAAAATCTAAAAATACAAAAATCAAAAAAATTGTGTGAGGGGTAGGGTTAAGGGTATATAAAATACAGTTTGTACAGCAGAAAAACCATTATGCCCAATGTTCCCATAATAGAACACAAGTGTGTGTAAACATTTTGCCTATGGAGAGTCCTCACAAGGATAGTAAACCAGAAACCAGTGTGTGTGTGTGTGTGTGTGTGTGTGTGTGTGTGTTTGTGTGTGTGTGTGTGTGTGTGTGTGTGTGTGTGTGTGTGTGTGTGTGTGTGTGTGTGTGTGTGTGTGTGTGTGTGTGTGTGTGTGTGTGTGTGTGTGTGTGTGTGTGTGTGTGTGTGTGTGTGTGTGTGTGTGTGTGTGTGTGTGTGTGTGTGCACTTGTATAGCTATTTTTGTGAGGGCCGGTTTGAGTTTTAGACCATCAGAGTGAGGACAGTTTTGAGAACAGTTTGGCTGGTCCTCACTTTCTGAGACCCCTTTAAAGGCTTATTTGAGGGTCAAGACTTTTTAGGGATCAGGGCCCATATACACAAAACATTTTATCTTACCATTAAGAGTTCTCCTAAATAGCAGTAGTTTTTAGCTAAGAGTTTTCTCTTAAAACCTATTCACAAATGTGCTGAGACAAACCGTTACTAAGGAATAGAGACTTAAGCTAAGAGTAATTTTTTTTTTTTTTTTTGCTAAGAGTAAGAGTGGTGTTGACCTCGTTGCTATGGATGATGTCAGCATACTTACGCACATAATGAGTGGCTGATAGAGGAGGGGTCTCTGGCTGAGATTTAGGCCTATAATATATTGTAGAGTGTGATGTTATGTTGCCACATTCGAATAAAGATTTTATAATGCAGGCTAAATGTCACTAATTTAACCAGTATATATTCTGCTAAATAATAAATAAATAATTAGTGGATATGCATTTAAACAGCCTTTTAATTAACAGAGAATAATCATGGTTGATAGTAAGACATGCAAACACGCAAGAACAGCTGTTACTTCTTGCCCAGCTTGAAAACAAGGATATAATCAAAAGAGAATTTGGGATAACCTCTAAAACCAAAAAAATATGCATGGGAAAACATATGTGTGCAAATAAATGCAGTGTGTTTCTAAGATGTTTATGTTCTGAGGCAGATTGCCAGCAACAGCCATTTTAGCCCTGCTGAAAAAAACAATAGAAACCATCACAGACTTTGTAATGGTTTTACTGGTTATTATGGTAACTAATGGTCTATTGTTGGCTTGTTAAAACCACAAAATCCTAATGGAATATGTCCCAAAACACACTACAGGGAAACTTTTTAAAATAGTTTTAATGGTTCAAAGCTGATGGTTTGTAATGTATTATGTATTATAATATATTGTTGTTGTTTTTTCAGCAGGAAGGATAGTTTGTTGGACTTAGTAGTCCTCTTCACTACTTCTAACATTTTACAGATTTAGGAGCTAGTTTTAGCACTAAAAAGCTTTGTGAAATACTCTTAGAGCAAAAATTTAGGATTGACACACCCACTATTTTTACGATTTTCTCCTAAACCAGCAAGTTATAAGCTTTTAGCCTTAAGATGTTTTGTGAATACAGGCTCAGGTTATAATTGGGTAAAGGTTAGTTTTAGGGTAAGGGTTTGGGTGAGGCACTCAGTTATGATGGGTAGGTTTAGGTCAAGGCGCTGGAGATTGCATTGTGTCAGTATATGTCCTCACAAAGATAGCTATACATAGTCTGTGTGTGTGTGTGTGTGTGTGTGTGTGTGTGTGTGTGTGTGTGTGTGTGTGTGTGTGTGTGTGTGTGTGTGTGCACCTGGTATTCATCACGTTGTGGGGACCAAATGTCCCCACAAGGATAGGAATACCAGTAGTGACCTTGTGGGGACATTTCTCAGGTCCCCATGAGGAAACAGGCTTATAAATCATGCACAATGAGTTTTGAAAGTGTGCGCAATCTCCTGTGAGGGCTAGGTTTAGGTGTAGGGTAGGTGTAGGGTGATAGAAAGTACGGTTTGTACAGTATAAAAACCTTTCCGCCTATGAAATGTCCCCATAAAACATGTAAACCCAACATGAGTGTGTGTGTGTGTGTGTGTGTGTGTGTGTGTGTGTGTGTGTGTGTGTGTGTGTGTGTGTGTGTGTGTGTGTGTGTGTGTGTGTGTGTGTGTGTGTGTGTGTGTGTGTGTGTGTTTCAAGCAGAACTGCCAAAAGAAAGAAACAGCTTTGTTTCAGATGTTCCTCACTGTATGGAGACAAACAAACTATTGACCCATGTAAGCAGTGAGCCATTGATGTTGGCAGCATTCACAGACATGCCATCATGTCTGTATGTGAATGTGGATGAATGATGACACTTGAGGTCATTTTTTGAGGTTTGTTTCAGGATAATGTTTTTAATCAAATCACTCTTATGTGCAGGTGCAGGGGCAGACAGTGTTGTTTGTTTCTTCTAAATGGAGATAGTGAGCAGCAACAGCTGCTCATCTTATGTAATCCATGTAAATCCTGTCCATTAATGTCTGAACATTGATGTCTTCTATCTGCAAAGCTTGTAATAACCAGCAAAGACATTTTAATTATTTTTTTTATATTTGTGAAAATTAAAAATAATTTTATTGTGTGTTTGAATCATACGTATAAAAATGTAAAACAATAATAATATTAAATTGACAATATTTCTTACGTATGCTTTACTGATGGGTAACCTTAGAAACCCCAGATGCTCTCCATCGTGTCAGACCACGTGTGTACGCTGAGCTTCTAGAAAGCACATGCACACTCATGCTGGAGGGACTAAACCATTCTAGTCACAACACGGGTCACAACGGTCTACATATGTACATCAATGTATAGGTTTCCACAGTGACATGGCTGATCATAGCTGAGTTGATTGATGTTTTTTTTTTATGATTTCAAAATTAATTTTAATTAATGTTATATTTATAGTAAAAAAAAATGTCTGTTGGTGTTTAGGTCAACTTCTTAACATTCATGACTTAAAAATAATAATGATGGTTGTAATAAATAAATACATTTACCAGTAAAAATGTTCAAAATATCTATTTTATCTAGCCAATATTTACACATGGAAATGGCATAAAAGTTAATATATTTTCGAATGTAACACAAACACAAAGAAAGAATACAAAGTTATTTTTATTTAAAAACTTGATTACGCACAAGGTTTCATGTCTGATATTTGGTTTACCTCACCATGTTAGCGCTGATTTAACGTAACTTAAAGCCACAAGAGGCGTGTGTGTGTACGTGTGTCCTCATAGGTCAAGAACCCCCCCTGTACATGAAAGTGGGACGATCCAGTCAAGTTCTCCCTTCCTTCATTCAAGGTTCATTCAGTTCAGAGACTAGAAGCTCGACGTTGATTGAATCACGATAGCCCACTGAATAAAAACAAAAGCAGATGTCAACGAATATTTAGTCGCTGTTGAACTTCCTCTAGAAATATGAACGCGGAAGGTGTTTCCAAACGCACGCACAAAACGTGAGGAGGCGCGATGGATGCAAAGGACAGAGAGCGGCAACGGACACGGAACGCTTGCAAAAGAACTGAAAGCGCCAGTGTCCTGCGCTCGCTTAGCGATAATGAGACAATGGCAGACGAGTCGGACCTGGTTAAAAATGGCAGTCTTGAACGCCGACTCATTGCGCCGAGGTACAGCCTGCTCCGTGAAGTTGGCAGGGGCAGTTATGGCGTTGTGTACGAGGCCGTTGCCCGTAAATCAGGTGCGAGAGTGGCGGTGAAGAAGCTGCGCTGTGACGCGCCTGAGAATGTGGAGTTGGCGCTGGCTGAGTTTTGGGCTCTGACCAGTCTGGAGAAACGCCATGAGAATGTGGTGCAGCTGGAAGAGTGTGTGCTCCAAAGAAACGGGATGGCCCAGAAAATGAGCCATGGCAATAAGCGTTCAAAGCAGTATTTGAGGTTGGTCGAGACCTCGTTGAAAGGTGAGATGTTTTTATTCAAGCACTGGTATTTTTCTGGAAGGTCAGCGAAATGCTTTTGTCACGGAAACAGTGTTTTATGTTTGTGACAGTTCACTCTTATGGTAGCAATGACATAATGCTAACTCAGAATCTAAGCAATGTCAAATTTTATTGATTTTTCATTGAAATCTCAAACAAAACTGTGAGAATCCATTGTTTGGCAGCGACTCATGTGGCGTTTCACCGATGACACCGGACGTTGTTATTGCGCATGTCTGTGTTCTACATTAAGATTGTTTACATTGTATGTAAGAATGTGGTAAATGTCGGTCAGATTTGCCCTCCCCCACCCCCATCCTCCTCGGTTATGAAACTCTGAGGTTGGAGGTGGGGGAGGTGCTGGTGTTGGGGTCAAACCCTCTCCACACCCACTATACCAAGTTACAACAATGAAGGAAGTGTGATTCCTTGCATGACAACTGTGTAAATGATCTTACAAATGAAAAAGAGACTGTGGTGATTTAGCACAGATAATGGAAGCCAATTTGATCTCATTAATGAGTCTTCTTTGTGTGACTGCTTTCACACGATTCATCATGTAGGTTTTTAAACTGTATGATATGCAAAGTGTTGCTAGAGGCATTTGCTTGAAAGCTGTTTTTCTGGTCTATATTTAGTGTAAATGGAAGTGAAAGAAGGAAGAAATGTTTAGCTTTTATAAGGGAAATATATTATGAATAAATAATTTTAAGTGTTTCAAAAGCTGGTGGGAGCACAAGACAGTAGGCATGAATTGAGTTTAGATGAAGTGTCTTTCGAGTGAACAGTTTTTGTGTAAATTATTGTATATCTGCATATGTTACGTTAAAAGCATCTGGAAATAACTAGAAAAATACTAAACAAATCATGTGAGCAAGTTGTTAAAAACAATAATGGCAAAATAAATGTGCTTACATAGCATAAACACTAAACATCATACATGCAGGCTAATAGAGCATTTTCACTTGAGTCACGATTTGGTCAGTTACCCAGATGCGTGGCCATAATGGCGATACTCGGATGTAAACAACAGCGTGGATTGCAGGGTTAATGTGCTACTGAATACATTGTTCTGCTAATTTATGCTGTCTAAAACATGGAAAAAATGTGTGGAAGCTGCTAAATCACATAGAAGGCCTTAGTAAGCAGTAAAGAGTGCAATATTTTGACAAACTAAAGTTAATAGTTGGTAAAGATACGTATGAGCAGTATTAATTGCGATATTAGCCTAATATTTCATCTACCTGACTGGAAATAAGAACAAACATGAATTTTGTCAAGATTCTTGCCCTGGAAATGCTGTTTAAGTTTGGTTAACCACAAATGCCTTTTGTTCCTCAGACAGTTTTTTGCACTCTTCTCCTTGATTTGTTATAAGTTTTGGCTGTCTGTAGTACTCTAAATGGTTTTCCTGGTCCGACCGATTAGTACAGCCCAAAACACGACAATAATTGGCCATTTTCAGCAGCAATAATCAGCAAAATTTGAAAGTTCAGTCCAGTGCCATTGTTTACCTTACGTTACAAACAGGGCTTAGACTAATTAGGTCCAGGATTAGGCCATAGTTCAATTAGTACATTTGAGTAATTTTTATAAATGTGCTTATAAAAATTACTGGTGTGCATCTTGAGGCAAAACAAATGTACTGATATATTTTAAGATCAATCAGTGCAATTTTATTTCAGCTGAAACAGCTCTGACTTACATTTTAGCCTAGGACTAGGTTTAAGCCTTGTCTGTGAAACTGGGGTTATAGGTGTTAGAATAAAGTTTAAAACCACTGAAATTAGAGCCACCTTAACGGATAACCTTTAGTACACTTCTAGGTGTGTATAAAAAGGAAACTGCTTTATCACAGATTTAAATGGTTTACAAGCAAGGTCCATGATGCTGTCTTAAGGTAAACTGTTTTCATAGTGTGAATGAAAACATAATTGATAAAGCCTTTAGACTGTTTTGTGATGTCATGATGATAACCAGGTTACAGATGTGTTGATTCACAAAGTGCTTGCTCAACAAAACCAGGAAAAGTGCTAAAAATAAAGCATGTGAAAGCACAGGATCATGTTTATTAATTATACCTAAGCATATGCGCTTTTATCAAGGGATACAGTCAGTATTTGTTGTTCACATGGGAGCTAGTCCAGTCCTGTGAGAAGTAACCTCAACAGCTTCAAACTGGTTCCACAGCAATCCAGTCCCTGAAACTGATGACATTGCAATTCTTCTTTTAAGTCTTTCCATTGCAGTTTAAACCATAGTATTTATGTTTGAAGGTGATGTCATTTAAAGGATTAGTTCACTCCAGAATTAAAATTTCCTGAAAATTAACTTGCCTTCATGTCGTCCAAGATGTTCATGTCTTTCTTTTTTTAGTCAAAAAGAAATTAAGGTTTTTAAGAAAAACATTCCAGGATTTTTCTCCATATAGTGGAGAAAAGGATCAATGGGTTAAAGGTCCAAATTGCAGTTTCAGTGCAGCTTCAAAGGAAGGGCTCTAGGCCATCCCAGCCGAGGAATCTAATCTAGTGAAACAATTGGTCATCTTCTAAAAAAAAATTATACTATACTAATTATACTCTATACTTTTTAACCACGAATGCCACTAGCTCTGTGTCCACGACCTTGCGCATTACGTAGTCAATTTGGAAAGGTCACACGTGACTTAGGCAGAAATTCCGATCCAGTGTTTACAAAGCGAACGTGCAAAGTAAGTCAAACGGCCTTTACGAAAAAAAGAGATTAGTTTTTCGGCATAACCTACCAATTTAAACTGGAGTACACAGACTAAGTATTTACTACTTTTTTTTCTTTTTTTTAGAAAAAGATTGATCGTTTTGGTAAATAAGACCCTTATTCCTCGGTTGGGATCGTCTAGAGCCCATTGAAACGGCAATTTCTTTTATTGATTAGTTATTGTTTTATTCTTGGGACACTTCAGAAACATTCAAACTAAATTAATCTCTGCATCTTTTTTGTGTGTCCTTAAGGTGAGCGTGTATTGTCGTGTCCTGATGAGCCCTGCTACCTGTGGTTTGTTATGGAGTTTTGTGAAGGAGGGGATCTGAATCAGTTCATCCTGTCACGACGGCCCGATCCCCGCACCAATTCCAGCTTCATGATGCAGCTGAGCAGTGCTGTGGCGTTCCTGCATGAAAACAACATTGTTCACAGAGACCTTAAACCAGATAACATCCTCATCTCGGAGCGTTCTGGCGCACCTATCTTGAAAGTGGCAGATTTTGGACTGAGCAAAGTGTGTGCTGGTTTTGGTGCTGGAGTACGGGACTCAGAGGAAGGGCGGGACAAAAACAAGACCAGTGTTAACATCAATAAGTTCTGGCTTTCATCAGCATGCGGCTCTGACTTTTACATGGCACCGGAGGTTTGGGAAGGACATTACACAGCCAAAGCAGACATTTTTGCTCTAGGCATTATCATCTGGGCCATGATTGAGAGAATCACATTTATTGACGCCGAGTCAAAACGGGAGCTTCTCGGGACGTATGTGCGGCAGGGTTCTGACATCGTCCCGGTTGGAGAGGCGCTTCTGGAGAACCCAAAGATGGTGTTGAGTATTCCCCAGCGCAGGCGCTCGCACATGCCCGAGGCACTCCGGAAACTTTTACAGGACATGCTGGCCGTCAATCCTCAGGACCGACCAGACGCACTAGAACTGCACAGCAGGATGGGACAGGTCACTTGCGCAGCGTGAACTCTGACCTGAATGCACACACAGGTGAGTCTTTCCCAATGCAGTTTCCAAAAATGTTGTTTTTGACTTGTGTTTTTGTGTGAAGGCCCATGTGTCCAGGGGCATTAGCATCCAATAGCAGGCAGTAACAGATAATGGGAGAATGTCAGAAATGCGGTGTCTTCTTATGATATCTCTAAAAGACAAACACATTCGCAGTAGAGTCTGACAGCTGGTAGAAAATTTGCATTTATTTGTTCTTATCATTTAAATGTTTTCAATAAGCTTGATGTCTTTTTGCTTAGGCCTACATTGTTATATCTAGTATTAGTTTTTGCTGTAATATTGAAACAGTATCTAAAAATTTAACATCGTACCTCCCTTATTTTGAGTCATATTGGCCACTCCTAGGTTGTAGTATTTTTCTTAAAGGGATAGTTTTTGGCAAATATTTAAACCTTTAGGGATAGTCTACTCAAAAATTAAAATTCTGTCATTAATTGCTCACCCTCATGTCGTTCCAAACCCATAAGACGTTTGTTCATCTTCGGAACACAAATTAAGATATTTTTGATGAAATTTGAGAGCTGTTTGACCCTGCATAGACAGCAACTCAACCATCATGTTCAAGGCCAAAAAAAGTAGTAAGGATAACATAAAATAGTCAATGTGACATCTGTGGTTCAACCTTAATTTTATGAAGCTACTAGAATACTGTTTGTATGAACATAAAACAAAAATAACAACTATATTCGACCATTTCTTCTCTTTAATGGCTGTCTTTGTGCGATCACAAGAGTATCTTTTTTGGCCTTGAACATGGTAGTTGTGTTGCTGTCTATGTAGGGTCAAAAAGCTCTTGGATTTGATCAAGAATATCTTAATTTGTGTTCTGAAGATGAACAAATGTCTTATGAGTTTGTAACGACATGAGGGTGAGTAATTAATGATAGTATTTTCATTTTTGGGCCAACTTTCCCTTTAAAAGCACTGTTTCTTTAAAGAGCAAGTTTACCTTGTGCATGCTAGTTTTTAGTGTTGTAAAGTAGTTTAGATTCATAACATCAGCCAGAACTTCAATATTGATGCATCCTTAAAATAGTCATCGCCATGTGTATTTCCACACAGCCATCCCAGGGGTTTTGGTTATTTTGGTAACCTCATAGGTGGCGAGTGGAAAACAATACAACATGCGATTTGACATGAGGCTTTAAACCCAAGTGAAATCATGCACACTTTTACATAAGAAGTAGTATACGTTCATTGTATTACCAGTATTGGATGGCAGCTTCATTATCTTTTACATAAGTAGTGTAAATTGTCATTTATCGTGTCTTATTTGACCACATCCGTTGCAGTGTGGTTATGACAGCTCTGCTAGGTCTCTATCATGAGGTGATTTGTTTAATGGCATGACTTTCCGAGAGCTTCTGTTTGCATGCTATAACAGCCTCTTTTGTTTTTTAAAAGTGCATTCTGGGATAGCTGTTATACAACCGCACCCATTCACCACCACCACCCCTCCTCTAACGTTCCCCATCCCTCCTTCTTCTCTCTCTCTTTTCCATACCCTTTGCCCTGGGGGACAACGCTCATCAGGCAGACCAGGTGACTGGGAGTTCTTCCTAGTCCTGAAGTGGAAAGATTTTTTGTTTTGACATGCCACACATAACTGACAGTTTAGTCTAAAAGCATTACTGCATTAGGGGAGCTTAATATTGTGTGACTGTTTCAGTTATCAACCAAAATTAGACAATTAGACAATATTTAAATATTGATATTTTTGAATGTTTACCCAATAATGAAATTGTCATTAATTACTTACCCTCATGTTTTTCCAAATCCACTTTAAATTACAAATTAGGATATTTTGAATGAAACCTGAGAGATTTCTGTCCCTCCATTGAAAGTCCAGGTGATCGAAGCGTAAAAGAAAGTTATAAAGGGTTGTAAAATGAATCCATATGAACTGATTAGTTTAATCCGTGTCTTGTGAAGAGATATGATTGCTTTATATGATCTCAGATTTAATTTAGGCTTTTATTCACTTATAAATTAGGCTGCCCTCGACTAAAGATTTTTCTTGCATTAGTCGACTATTGGTCGCACATCTATTAATAAACCATGTAAACCATAATAATGGGCCTTTAATTGCCTACATAGCCTAATAAGCGCTTCTGCACATGCAAATAAAAAGGTGCCACAGTTCACCAGCAGATATAATAATTATGAATGTGTTAGGGGAAAAACAGTAAGGGCTTTAAAGTTGTATTAATTTTTGATAAACTAGTGTTTTCTTTGTTTTCGGTTGAAGAGATGAAGTTGGTGACACTGACTCATCTCCACAGTAGTGATGCGCATGTATGCATGTTTCATACTGATTACATAATCTGAGATTATTTGTTTTCTATTTGAATTGGTTCATTTAAAAATAGACATTTCACTCTCTATAGATATATTTTGCCTGTAAGGGAAGTATAGACAGAGTTTTGAAGTTTTGCACTCAAGTTCACAGAGACGGCAGAAAGCGCATTTAGTTTGATTAGTTTCATTGTTTTACAAAAACGCAATGTTTTGTTATTCTGAGTGCACAAAAAATATTAAGTCTTTACAGATTCTAAAATGTATAACTTTTGTCTGTATGACCAAAAATGAAGTATTATAAGAGCAAGTTACCACACTGGTAAATGCGCTACTATTTAGCTTCCACACTCTGCACAGACACTTCAGTAGCACACATTTTTGTAGTTTTTACGTTGCCACTACTTACGTATTTTAGATAAGGCATATTTGAGGTAGATGAATGATAGGTGAGCATTCAGATCTCCTGCCTGATGTACTGTATTACCACATAGTCTAGCCGTTAATGATGTGTCCATCACGGACTGCGTTCCACTTCCTATGGAATTTTTTTTCTGCGACTGAGCGACTAATAAAATTTTGGTCGACCAAGCCTCTTCTCATCGACTAATGGTTAGTCGACTATTAGGGGGAAGCCCTGGTTATAAACAGCTATATACAGCAAATCAAACACGGAAACTCTCAAACCTCATTCTTGTGTATACGTGCTGCATGAAAACCAATAAGGCTCATTCTAGCCCATGCACATGAACTTCCATATATGATTAAAAACAATGCTTTTATGACCTTTTTAGATCTTCTAAGTTATGGTTACCTGGACTTTCAATGGAGGTACAGAAACTTCTCAGGTTTCATTATAAATATCTTGTCTTTTAAAGATAAGTGAAAGGGTGAGGGTGAGTAAATGATGACAGAATTTTGATTTTGGGTGAACTATCCCCTTAAAGCAAATGGGCTTTGCAGTCATCTAATGCTTACCTAATGTTAATTTTAATTAAAAGAGGCCTATTCTGATACTTTTTACAATATGTAATATAAGTCTCAGGTGTCCCCGGAATGTGTCTGTGAAGTCAAAACACCCCACAGATCCTTTATTATATCATTTTAAAATGCCTGTTTTTAAGGGAAGCAGAAACACTCTGTTTTAGTGCCTGTCTCTTTAAATGCAAGTGAGCTGCTGCTCCCCACCCCCTTTTCCAGAATAAAGCTGTGCTTTTACACCTTGTACCTCAGATACTCTGGCAAAAATCATCTGTTTGGTTTTGGTTATCATGTCTATTACGCTAAAATCATGCGTTTTTAAGCCATACTAGTTTACACTTCTAATATAGGGTTTTCTGAGCACACACATCCGAAGTGTGCACAGAAAGCGTCTGTCACACGGAATGTGAGTTCACTTTCATGTTATATTGTGCTTGTTAAAAACACACAAGTTACAAAAACGGTTGGTTATGTCTGTAAAGGTAAACCGCTGGAAAAGAAATTGCATGTTTATATTAGATCTGTGTGGCTGCAGTGTAATATACAGTAAATATATCAATAAATCCACTGCTCTCTTGTCTCCGCTGAGGCTGGGACTATAAATAATATTCTGTGCAGCCAACGACAGAACAGTTAGCATACTTTGCTTGAACCTTCACCATGGCGTTAGAACTGACACTGTTGTCGCTGGCAAAAACTAAATGGCGGGTGGCTGTGGGTAAAAATGTGCGGGTTAAGGGGTGGTAATATTATAATAAGATCCCCTTTCTACGTCACAGCGGGAGCAAAATCACATGGTTGCAAAGAAAGTAGAGGTCGACCGATATTGGTTTTTACCGATACCGATAGCTAGGTTGGACCACACTGGCCGATACCGATTAATTAACCGATAGATTTTGAAAATGGATATTGAAGGGCAACTAAAATAGTGCTCTACGATTTAAAAAAATAAATACTAAACCATACTTTCTAAATGAATAAAAATATTAATATTAATTATAAATTGATCATTAAAGTTATTTCATAGTTCATTAATGGTAACAAAATGAACTTCGAAATTTAACAATATATCAGTAAATGTTGAAATTAACACTTTGAACAACACTTCTATTCTACAGCTTTCACCAATCTTAGTTGATGGGTGGGAATCTATAATTTTAACATTTTTTATTATATAAGCTGGCTACTTTTTAAAACAATTACTTATTTAAAATTAGTGTTCTTTAAGTGTCGGCAAGTTTACAGAAATAGTTGTTGTTTTTTTCTTTTTCGTTTGATTATTACTGATGAGATCAGACAGAGGCAGCTTTAACAGGCTGCATTCAAACGAATGCAGATCTATTTGGATGTATCAGATATTTTGTCCTGCTCTGAAAACATAACTGACTGTGTGTACATCAGTTTCGTATAAAAGTATTTGAAAATCCAAGTGCATTTAACCACATCTGCAATCAAGCTTTTTAGGACGAACAAACACAAAGAGCAATTGAAAGTCTGTCAGTGCATCTACTGCATTACAAACGGCAGAAATGAAGGCACATGTAAAGTCAAAAACTGCGATTGATAGCTCACACGGTCAAACAATACACACTTATTAGCTCACTGTGGAAATTCTGTGCAATGAAGCCAGCCGCGTTTCTGGCGCGCACGCGTGCCATATGCGGGAAAAACACACGCTCCTTGAAGAGAGGATTGAGATGCATCTGAGAATCTATTTTTCACCCACCCTTAATGAAACCGAACAAAAGTGCAGCGCTGTGTTGCGCGGACAACTTGCAGGTATCACACACACACACACACACACACAGGACGCGTTCAAGCATAAATCTAAAACAGTGTATTTAATCACCAAACGGGCAAATGTTTACTTCAAGAATGATCAAAAAGCGGCAAAGGTTAGTTTAAACATGAAACGGAAAGAGAAAGTGCGATCTATATTGCAGCCATTTCAGAAACAATTTCTTTTCTGTTTTACATTTCTGTTTAAATATGATTTGTTTTTGTTTTGTTTCAGTTTAATATGTTAATTACGAAAGAAGTTTGTGTAATTTGTAAATGTCATAAAGGACGTGGTATGAATTGGACGGCAATACGCCAGGAGAATTGGAGAGGGTCAGACAATTTTTGACCACTTCGTACGTTTTTATTTGTGGAAAATCCCTTCTTTAACGAATTTCGTTTTGTATTATTTTTATCTTAATTTTTAATAGATATTTTTGTTGATCAGTTATTAAAATCAAATAGGAACAGGAAAATGGCATTGTGAAATAAAGTGCGTAACAAGATGCAAACTCACCATGCTTTAACGGCCTGAAGAAAAGGCTAAAACATAAATTATAGCTCTATATTAAGCATACAGACTTAGAGCTACAGAAATACAAATAGTTTGCTTAAATGCACAATTCTTAATTTTCCAGCCCAGGGTCAAGTCTTTATGAACGATGTGGGACAGATGTGTAATGTAAAACTAAGGCGCGCTGTGACTGATTTTGTCGGCTGAATGAACACAGTTTGCTTTCTCATGTCTTTAAATCTGCAACTTTGCTGGCTAAAAATATGAACAGCTGGATATAAATCAATACAAATATATGGTAACAATCCTGGCATTAAACATTGGTCTGGGGCTTAACCTCTCATACTCTATGACAGCGGAGCGTGAGCCGCTTCAGCAAAGAATGCAACCCGCAAAATCCATCGGCAAGGATTTTTGCCGATAACCGATAGTTCGGCCAATCAACTATCGGTGCCGATTAATCGGCAAAACCGATACATCGGTCGACCTCTAAAAGAAAGGCTTACCAAAACAAAGCTTCTAGATTGGTAGATCCACCAGGGACCTGATTATAGCACTTAAAAATGGAAAAAGAAGCCCAAGACGATTGATTTTAGTTTTTAGTGTTTTATTTTTCATTAATTTAGACATTTGGCACAATATTTTAATACTGTACATTCCTTATCTTGTTAAAAAAAAAAAAATCTTTTAAAATATTGCAGTTGGATTAGTTCGGCAGAGCATTTAAGGTGATGTATTTTAGGATTAAATGTCAGTCACTAAAATATTACTTGTGTGTTGGAAGAGAGTATGAATGCATATGAAAGGCAGAGGGCTCATTATGAGGACATTACAGCTGTCTGCCACTCCAGTCATCTTTTGTTCACCATCCCCCTCTCCTTCTCCTTCCGTTGCTACATTCAGACAGGAAAAGAAAACTGCATGGAGCCTCTTGGTTAATTTGCTCTCTCTCTGGTGTGTGTATGTGTAGGACGTGATAGAGGGTGGGTTTGCACCCAAAACAGTGTACATTGTGTAGTTTGAGTGACTGCAGCGGGGCGTTTAGTAGCTCTTCCTGACTCAGCACATAGTTTGAGCCGCAGGATATGAGGAGGAGGGGTGAGCTCTTTATACTGTATGCAGCCCAGTCGTGTTGACAAATGACAGATAGCCTGTAAAGATTTTTTCCTATTTGTGTTGTGTTTGAACGCTTGTAAATCTGATTGCTTATCAAGCAGTCTGCGATTTGGAGCAATTTAAGTCAAGCATTATGCAACACGCCAGCCATCATAACATCATTTCAACCCGTCACTCAAAATGCTAGAAAATACACTATCAGTTAAAAGTTTTTGAACAGTACGATTTTTAATGCTTTTTAAAGAGGTTTCTTCTGCTCACAAAGCCTGCATTTGTTTGATCCAAAGTACAGCAAAAACAGTACAATTTAGATTTTTTTTTTTTACTATTTAAAATAACTGTTTTCCATTCTAAATATATTTTAAAATGTGATTTCAAAGCTGAATTTCAGCATCATTACTCCAGTCTTCAGTGTCACATGATCCTTCAGAAATCATCCTAATATTCTAATTTGCTGCTTAACAAAACAATTATTATTATTATTATTATTATTATTATTATTATTATTATTATTATTATGTTGAAAACAGCTGAGTAGAATTTTTTTTTTTCAGGTTTCTTTGATGAATAGAAAGTTCAGAATAACAGCATTTATCTGAAACAGATGTCTTTAACATTACTTTTGATCAATTTAAAGCATCCTTGCTAAATAAAGTATTAAATTATATATAACTTATGACTCCTGTATTTTTATGGTATAGTGTTACAAAAGCTTTATATTTTGGATAAATGCTAAACTTGGGTTTTTTCTGTTCATCAA
Source organism: Garra rufa (assembly GCF_049309525.1). Classification (NCBI taxonomy): domain Eukaryota; kingdom Metazoa; phylum Chordata; class Actinopteri; order Cypriniformes; family Cyprinidae; genus Garra; species Garra rufa. Next base: position 32,151,478 of record NC_133372.1, read on the forward strand.
AGAATCTTGAAAAAATGTACTTAACCATTTTAAATATTGGTAATAATAATACTCAAATGTTTCTTGAACAGCAAATCAGCACAGTAGAATGATTTCTGAAGGATTGTGTGACACTAAAGACTGGAGTAATGATGCTGAAAATTTTGCTTAGATCACAGGAATAAATTACATTTTAAAATATATTCAAATAGCAAACAGCTATTTTAAATAGTAAAAATATTCCAAAATGTTACAGTTTTTGCTGCACTTTAAATCAAATAAATGCAGGCTTGATGAGCAGAAGAGACTTTAAAAAAAAATGTAAAAAGCTTACAGTTCAAAAACGTTTGACTGGTAGTGTACATAGTACCTCTTTTCTTTTAATTTTGTATGTCCAGTGTTGTTTTCTCTCCTCTGGCTTCTCATGGTCAATGGAAAATTTGGAAATATCAGGAGAAACCTTGGTTTTATTATTATTTTGGCTAGGAATTGCATTTTTGTGTGTTTTAATATCCTCAGTAATTGTTTGTATACTCAAATGCATGACAATTTTGAGTACTAATTCTAATGACTCTATTTTTTCTTCTGTTTTAGGCTTTCCCTTTCCATAACAGACCAGAAGGGACCGCGTTGCTTGGAAAACTGTGAATCTTCCATTGCTGATTTAATGTGAAGAGTACAAAGTACTCAACTTAAACACCAATACAAAGTTTGCCACAAAAAGATTTTCAACTGACCTTTCGCTTTTTTTGTTTACAGTAGTAATTTAAACAAATCTTTCATTAAGCCCAGAAGTTTTTTCCACCAAACTCAATCATCGTTTACATCACTAAGAGTGAAGTAAAGCTAAAAACAATGTTATGATGCAGTGAGTACAATCAAGCTGAAACAAGCAAGCTCTTTATTAGTCTTACTAAGGGATTGTTTGCCATAAAAAACAGACAAAGAAAAGTATTTCACTAATTTTTTTTCAGTTTCTATGACCAGTAAAGCCTTTAGTTTTAGTAAGGAAGCAGTTAACAAATTTTAGGTTTCAGTTTTACAAGATACTTGACTACATTTTGAGCTCAAGCATCTATACATGTCTCATAGTCTTACACTTGGGTCTTGAGTTAAACATAAATCTCCACAGATCTTGATCATCTTGATCTTTCTTTTAAAATCAAAACAGCTGAAATCACAAGAATTAAAGACCAACCTTTTAGAACTTTTCCTTTGCCATTAAAATGCTGATGATCTTAAGCCTAAACCCAATATTGAGAGATTTTGTTCTCCTTGAATGCAGATTTATCCTGGTGCCTTGAAGTCTAGTGATATAAGTGAGATTTCTTGTAGGTTTTTGTTTTGTTTTACAGCTTTATCTTTTAAACATGCAGTACAGCTTTTAATATTTAAACAATTTACATATTAGGCATGCAGTTTAGCCATTTAGGTGCTAGTTTTTACATTGTGTGAGATTATTTTTTTGGCCAAAAAACAGATTCTGGTGCCCCATTTACAGTGCTGCTGTCACTTATAAAAAACTGTGTGAATAACCCTAATACAGTTTTACAGTTTAGTTTTTTTCAAATCTGGTAGAATGAGATATGGATTTGATTATGATTAAAGGGGGCAGTTAAAGACAGTGTGAGTGTTATTTGTGTTTTAGATAATAAATTCTACTTATGCATTTCCAATATGGAACAGCTTTTTTATATATATTTTCTTTTTGTTAACCAACTACTTGATGTTCTCAAAAACAAGATGGAAACTCAATAGTGGCACCATTGCTTTTTTTCATCTGTATTCTGAATGCTTCATAGAGAAGAGTTTGGTGTGGATTTGCCTGACAGTTGTGTGTGCTATAGTTCTACCTCAGCACTCTTGTGTTTTAGTAACTAATTCACTAAATTAACTAGCAGTGCTTTCTGTTTTTTGGAGAGGCTAGTAATGTTTTTCAGATGGATTTATTTATTTATATGATTTTTTGTTGTTGTTTTTGAAAAATAAATATATAGTGTTAAGCTTTTTTAGTAGTTTTAACTTTTTTTTATGCCCTTTTTGCTATTCCTGACTGCTTATTGCTGTCTGCTGTAGAAGAAACTTGAGGCTTGTGAGATCAAGATCTTTTTTGAGACTAAATCACCTTCAGGTTTTAGGTATTTTGACTTCACGCGGGAACAAAGTGTTCTGTTACTTTTTATGTGTTCAATTACGTTTATTTTGTCAGTTTTCAATGGGAACATTGAAAACTGATTCTTTTAAATCCACTTTCACTTTCCCGAATGGCAATTTAAATGATTGTATCTTTTACGAGGGTCAGTTAATCCTGAAGAAAGTTGGTAAATGTTTTAGCATTTGCTCTTTTTAGTTTGAATGTTTTGGAGATCATAAACACAGAGAATTTTGTCATAGCAGTCATACAAACCACAGTATTAGACTGCACTTGCACTGAGGAGAGTGAACCGAGTTTAATAGAAGCTCACTTCCTGTTTTAGCATCTCTTTTACTCGAATTCTGTGTTTTTCCTTTGTATACCTTGTGGTCCAACTTTGACTGTACAGTGCACTCTATGCAACCTCTCCTTTTTCTGACACTGTATGATGCTGCTCTGCTAAACTAGCCTCTTCAGACCTTGACATTTTGTTGCTTTTTTGTGCTCATTTTATGACTTTGTGGAGCACTTGTGCTTTTTGTGTGCAAATGTTGGACTTTTTTTTTTTTTATGGACTTTGCTTGTGTAAAGCACACTAGAGCTGTTGGACGCTTTACTCATTTGGGTGTCATCCCTTATTGTTTTTGTTCAATAAACAATGTAAAACCATAACCTATGTGTGTTTGTAATGTTTGTTGCACTGAGAAATCGCTAGTAATTTTCACAAATAGTTACAAAAGTAATGCCAAGTAACATGAAATTTTGAAGTAAAAAGTCTGAAATAGTATTTTCTTGTAACACAATCTGTTTTATTTATAGATTTTATATATATATATATATATATATATATATATATATATATATATATTTGCATTCTAAGAATATGATAATTTATGGGCTACTAAGTTTTCCTCAGGATATTTGAACAAGTTGTTTTAAAGGTGCATAAAACGGGTAGTTGTAAGTGGATATTTATATTATTATTTTTTTTAACTCTATACAATAAGGTTCATTAGTTAACATTAGAATGAACAATACTTCCACAGCATTTAATAATCTTAATTTCAGCAATTACTAATGCATTATTAAAATCACACGTTGTGTTGGTTAACATTAATTAATGCACTGTAAACTAACATGAACAAACAGTGAATGACTGTATTTTTATTAACAAAGATTTGTAAATAGAAATAAATGTTTTGATCATTGTTATTTAATACTGACCTGAATAAGATATTTCACATAAAAGAGTTTACATATAGTCCACAAGAAAATGAGGAATTTATAAAAATGCCCCGTTCAAAAGTTTGCATCCCCTTGATTCCTAATACAGTGTTTTTTTAATATTCTTAATACTCTCATGCAACTATTACAGAATATTCAAATGCTCACTGATGCTCCAGAAGGAAACATGATGCATTAAGACCCTTATGTCTTCTGGGAAACATGTAAGTATTATTATTAATGCGTAGTTTTTCCTTCTGGAGCATCAGTGAGCGTTTGAACCTTTTGTAATAGTTGCAGTCCCTCAGTTGTCCTCAGTGTGAAAAGATGGATCTCAAAATCATACAGTCATTGTTGAAAGGGTTCAAATACACAAAAATGCTGAAAAACTAAAGAATTTGTGGGACCTGAAGGATTTTTCTGAAAAACAGCAGGCAGTGTAACTGTTCAGGACAAACAAGGGACTCATGAACAACTATCACTAAACAAAACAAAAAAAGCAGCTGTGGGTCATTCAGGTAACAACACAGTATTAAGAAGTTAATGTAACCTTTTGAACAGGGTTCAGCCTCATTTTTGTAAATTCAACTATTATTTTCTTTTGTGGACTATAATAAAAATAATTAAATATCTAACTCAGGTCAGTACTAAATAAAAAATAACATGCATTTTGTATGATCGATCTATTTTGCTAAAATAATTAACATTTTGCAGATTCTACAAGTGTATGTAAACTTTTGACCTCAATTTTTTTTAAACATTTCCGTAATACTAGACTTGTGCAATATATGTGCTTGTTTAAGCCTTGACATAGCGTTCAGTCTTGACAGACAAAACATAAATCCTAGTGTAAATCTAGGACCTAGTGTGGTCCAAAGTCATGTTACTGTGACCAGACTTCAGTTTGATTTCCACAGTCTGGCTACTAAATACTTGTTTGATCTTTGTTGTCTGACACCACAAACAGCCACACTACACTAATCAGTTCAGACAAGATAAATCCCCTCTTAAAACAAAGAGATCACCCTCCATAGACTGCTGTTATCCATTGTATTAGGCAGTCATGCGTGAGAGGACATTTTGTTCCCGTACACCAGCACCCAAACACCTGCCTGACAATATCAGCTCTGCCAATTTTGGGCCTAACCTTGTGTCAGTTCTCACAATTAAAGCCATTGCCATAGTCATGAGTAATGTTGAGTATATCAGCTGCACCAGAGGAGGAAATGATGTCTAATTGCTACATATTTAAGCTTGGAATAAGGTGACAGACAGAAAGAGTCTTGAAGAGCATGAGGAGACATGGGGGATGGGAATGTGCAGTCTATAGTCATGGTGTGTACTGGGGGAGGGTCTTGTGCTTGTGTGTTAGGATAGAATTGTATGACGGGGGAAGCTCACTGACCCCAAGGATGGAGGGAAAAAAGCTTTGTAATCAGATCATTACATAACCCAATATGTGCATCTTAAATGACGATTTGTTGGTTGCTCTTCAACTAAACACTAATAAATGGTTAAATAATACATATGTAAATATCATTTTGTGTAAATATGCGTCTTCTCTTAATCTATCGAATGTCTACATGAAAGTCAAATTACATAAACCATATCATCAATGTCTATAACTAATGCACTAATCACTTGTTTTGCTTATGGGTCATGTGTTTTATTTGAATGGCTCATGTCCATCTGCAAATGACAGTTAAGTGACTAAATAGAGGTGTGGTAAATTCAAGACAGACTTTTAGCCTACTTAGGTCTCCTGTAATAAATTGATGCCTGTTTGTTTATGCCATTTCAAACCATCAAACATGCTAATAGTCTATATTTTAAGATGACAATATGTTGAGTAATTTTAAACAGTTTAAGTTAAAAGTTTACATACACCTTGCAGAATCTGCAAAATGTTAATTATTTTAGCAAAATAAGATCATACAAAATGCATGTTATTTTTTATTTAGTACTGACCTGAATAAGATATTTCACATAAAAGATGTTTACATATAGTCCACAAGAGAAAATAATAGCTGAATTTAAAAAAATGAGTCAGTTCAAAAGTTTACATACAGTTGATTCCAAATACTGTGTACTTAATACTAAATACAGATGTGTGATCCACACCTGTTTTTTGTTTAGTGATAATTGTTCGTGAGTCCCTTGTTTGTCCTGAACAGTTAAACTGCCTGCTGTTCTTCAGAAAAATCCTTTAGATTTGACAAATTCTTTGGTTTTTCATCATTTTTGTGTATTTGAACCCTTTCCAACAATTACTGTATGATTTTGAGATCCATCTTTTCACACTGATGACAACCAAGGGACTCATAAGCAAATATTACCTATACAGAAGGTTCAGACACTCATTGATACTTCAGAAGGAAAAACGATGCATTAAGCAGGTGAACTTTTGAACAGAATGAAGATTTTTCTTATTTTGCTTAAATATCATATTTTTTTTCATTTAGTACTGCCCTTCAGAAGATACTTACATGTTTCCCAGAAGACATAATAAGTGAAATTTACCCTGGTCTTTTAATGCATTATGTTTCCTTCTGAAGTATCAGTGAGCGTTTGAACCTTCAGTAATAGTTGCATATGAATGCATCAGTTGTCCTCAGTGTGAAAAGGTGGATCATACAGTCATTGTTAGAAAGGGTTCAAATACACAAAAAATGCTGAAAAACCACAGAATTTGTGGGATTTTTTTGAACAGCAGGCAGTTTAACTGTTTAACAACTATCACTAAACAAAAAAGAAAAAACAACAGCTGTGGATCATTCAGGTAACAGCACAGTATTGAGAATCAAGTGTATGTAAACTTTTGAAATGGGTAATTTTTATAAATTCAGCTATTATTTTCTCTTGTGGACTATATGTAAATATCTTTTATGTGAAATATCTTATTCAGGTCAGCACTACATAAAAAAAACATGCATTTTGTATGATTCCTCTTATTTTGGTAAATTAATATTTTGCAGATTATGCAAGGTGTATGCAAGCTTTTGACTTTAACTGTATAAGGTATCTACTGTATATCTTCATACAGTGGAGATCAAAATTAGTAAACATCCTATAATTTCACTGCTTAGTTACCTTAACAGCAGTTTTTAAGCATATTTCATTAATTAATTGGATTCTGAAGCAAAGTATAAAAAACTTAAACGAGTTATTTGAAAAAGAATTTAAAATGAGAAAACACTTACAGATACCTCCAGGTTATTGGTGTTAATCTGGCACATGGTGCTAATTTCTTTAATTACATGACAAACCCTATTTAACTGGCAGCATTCCTCCAATTTTCACTGAGATTGCAAGATGGTGGGCTGCTCTAAGGTGACTGAAACCCTGCAACAGGAGGTTAAAGGTCAAAGGGATGATACTTTTAGCCATTGCAAGAGAAGTTAGTCATTCCAAATCTGTGATTTCTCAAATATTGCAGGTTTATAATGACACTAATTATTTCAAGTCCCTCAAAAAGGCTAGTCATGCACGTAAGACAAATGCACAAGAAGACAAGATAACGCAGAGACTCTCAATGTGGAATCAGTTCAACACCGCAGCTGGAATTGCTTGCCAGTTCAGTGCTGAACATGTCTCGACATGTTTGAGAGAAGTCAGACTGAAAGTACATTCTGCAATGACCAAATCTCTCATCAACGGAAAGAATTAAAAGGATGAGCTCATCTTTGCTGAGGAGCATGTTGTGTGGAGAGAGGAGAACTTTAGTGATGAAAGCAAATTTATTAATTTCGCTCTAATGGGAAACATTTTGTTCAGGGTCAAACTAGGGAATGACTGAAGCCCAAGTGCGTAAAGAAGTCAGTGAAAGGTATAGAAGGAAGTGTCATAGTTTGGGGGATGTTTTGCAGTAGGAGTTGGGCTTCTCATACAGATACATGGCAGAGTGAATGCAAATGTTTATCAGAACCTCCTTCAACAACATGCAACATCTCCCATTCAGAACACTGATTGAATAAGAACACTGAAATAATGAAACACCCGACTGAAAATCTCTGGAAAATCCTTAGCGACAAAGTTATGGCTAAGAAACCCATTACAGTTAGTGAACTATGAAAGAGACTGGAAAAAGAGTGGACCAAAGACCAAGATCAAGGCCGCAGATGTGCTGAAGTCATTCAAAGCCTCTACACTTCTCTACTAATTTCTGACTCTCTACAGTGGTTACTGTTTTCTAATTTTGATCACTGTGTTGTCCACAAAATAAAGCTTTTTGTTGAAATGCCTTGGATATTTTGTCAAACATGTTAGTGGAACAGTGGTATACCTACAGCTAATATTCCTTCAAATTGAGTGATGAAGATGAACAATATTTCAGAAAAAAATCAAGTGTTTACAGATTGTTCTCTTAATTTTGATATGCGCTGTATATAAGATAAAGTGTAACGTTATATCAGGATAGTTTAACTAATGAGCAAGATCATAAAATACAGAAATATATTAGATAAAGCGGTTAAGTGGATTAGCCAGTATCCCAGTATGTGTCATTAAATATTACCAAACTTAAACTGCGCAGTTAAGGGTTCTACTTTTCAGGTTTCCAGACATCATTCATCATTTTAGAGACGGTGGAATATTAGTTTATTTAACAGTTTTGATTTACAGTTTCAGTGGTCACCCTGGTATGAGATTGTCTAGAAGCTTGCGGTAGAATGCAGCATCATGAGAGATGCGTCACTGGATTTAGGTCACTCTAAATGGAGCATAAGTGCGTCAGACTCAGCCAAACAGGCTAGGTCACTAACAATTGGATGGACACTGTTTCACTAATCAAAAATCAACTGAATTATTATTGGCTTGTGAGTTTTGTCTATTCACATGCAATCACAGAACTGGATTCTAGTTTAGAATGATATAATGCTGCACATAATGGCATGAGGTAAGCTAGTATTGCTAAAACAGGCTCTGCACCTGAAAGATGACGTGATCGAAAGCTGCTTATTGAAAGATAACTTGTTGAGTTCATTTATGATCTGTTAAGTAGTTATGCAACACATTTCTGTAAAAAGGTGACTCATGGCAGGTCACTTACTAACTTAAGATGTTCAAATAACAACATCAAATATTTTCTGCGATACGAGTGAACACAAACCCTGTTTTTGGCTTCAGGCAGGGAATGATTTATGTCTGCTATTTATGAGGGTTTGAGCTCAAGGAAATATAAAGGAGTGGTGAAACCAGCCGTGCCAACTGAAATATCTGATACACTGCCTGACTCATCATCCTCTCTGTCTTACATCTTCAATGATTCTACGTAAAGGGAACAGATCCTCTAATTAGCAAATGGAAACTTGAACAGTTGATGTAATGGGCACTGTATGGTTAAATCAAATGTTAAATACAACCAAGCATGCAACCAGTGAATGATTAAAAGAAAGTACATGGGAGTAAAAGTGTCTGATTGGTCAATTATGGAAATCCAGAAAAATAACATTGCTGTTGCAGTAAATAAACATGTAATTCAATTAAAGATGACCGTTAGTGCCTCCTTGTGGTGGATTTAGAACAGTACTGCAGTGCTGTATTTGTTTAAGTTGGGTCAAGAACTTTTTTTAAGAGCCTCATTAACAGTAAATGTAGGGTAAGACTTACAGAGCTGGTGTGCTGTGTCATACTAACTTTAATATATAAGCCCTGAGCAGTTTGAATAAGGGGTGGGAAGCTGACTGTGCCCATGGCTTACATAATGCTGCTTATGTAACTGTGAGACCTAGAATGCTCAGTTACTATTAATAGCCATGTTTAAACATATACATATTCATTTGTACTGATGCTACAATGTTTAATTTTGAATTGATGGAGTTGTTTTTATCTGGCTGTTATATTTTTTTATATTAATACACTATAATTGGTGTATTAAATTAATTATTAAATTCACAGCATTGTAATGCAGTGAAGGGGAATGTAATTCAATGTGACACCAAATGATTTACAACGCAAATACATTGTTTGTTCCCACAACTTTGGCATAACAGTACATTGTTGTATGGGGATATACCTAGTGTATCATGTTTTTAAAAAAGCACATGGCTCCATAGCGCCATCACTTGGCAATATCGCAATGACCGTCATTTGTCAGTGCCTCACTCCTCCAAGTTTAAATAGTGAGTAGATGACACAAAGCTGCCGACGTTAGCTACATTAAACAGATGGGAGTTATTTGAATAGGTTCCTATGGAGACCGGAACAGAAGAGCATCCAATCTGACGTTAGAATTCGTAATGGCGAATTCGCTCATGGTTTACTCAGGAAAAAGGTGTATAGACTGCCAAAAGTTATAACAAATCAAGGAGAAGACTGCAAAAAAAAAAAAAAAAAAAAAAAAAATGTCTAAGGAACAAAAGGCTTTTGTGGTTGGCCAAACTGAACCAGGAATTCCAGGGCATGAATCTTGACAACATTCGTGTTTGTTCTTATCATTTCCACTCAGCTAGGTGAAATATTAGGCTAATATTATAATAGTGCTTGTACTTATCTTTACCACCTATTAACTTTAGTTTGTCAAAATATTGCACACTTTACAGCTTACTTAGTCTTCTCTATATGATTTTGACAGCATAAATTAGCATAACAATGTATTCAGTAGTAGCGATTTCTCTCCATATAATGGACTTCTATGGTGCCTCCGAGTTTGAACTTCCAAAATGCAGTTTAAATGAAGCTTCAAAGGGCTCTAAATGATCCCAGCCGAGGAAGAAGGGTCTTATCTACGATTAACGATCGGTTATTTTCTAAAAACTTACAATTTATATACTTTTTAATCTCTAAACAGAGTGCACACAGAGCTAGACACGGCGACCATTTGAGGTTAAAAAGTATATAAATTCTAATTTTTTTTAGCAAATAACCGATTGTTTTGCTAGATAAGACCCTTCTTTCCTCGGCTGTGATTGTTTAGAGCCATTTGAAGCTGCATTTTGGAAGTTCAAACTCAGGGGCACCATAGAAGTCTATTATATGGAGAGAAATCCTAAAATGTTTTCCTCAAAAAACATAATTTCCTTACGACTGAAGAAAGAAAGACATGTACATCTTGGATGACAAGGGGGTGAGTACATTATCTGTACATTTTTGTTCTGAAAGTGAACTACTCCTTTAACTGTGCAATCCATGCTGTTGTTTACATCTGCGTATCGCCAATATGACCACACATCCAGGTGACCAAATCGCAGACTTTCTATATGAAGAAAACTCCTAGAATGTTCTCATAAAACAACTTAATTCTTTGCGACTGAAGAAAGAAAGACATAAACATCTTGGATGACATTGGGGTGAGTAAATTATGAAGTAAACTTCTCCTTTAAGAACAGGCGCGGGCCGCGGTCACGTTCTTTTTCTTATTATAGAGACACTTATAGTTGGTAGTCAATAATGTAAACTTAACTGTTAGTTTCATATTGATATATACAATTTTCTAGCGGGTGTGATCCCATTAAAAGTTTCAGATTACCCAGCAGACATAGACACACTCTCAGTGCAGTGGTTTTTAGTTTGACATGAATTTATGCAAATGTAGCCGTCACTGTTATTAGCAAACACTGATGACTAGTTTGCATCTTGATGATGCAGTCGCACGTCGATGACAATGCACCAAACACGTTTGGGCAAGACAGTGGAATGTTGCTCAATCGGTTAATGTACAGCCGTGACGTGGGGTCCCGTAAGTTTCAGTCCTGAAAACAAGTACGCAGCGCAAAGCGAACCAGAATCACTTTATTTGAGGGAAAACTAACTGTACCACACTTTGCTTTCACACCCACTCGCTCTGCTCACTCCGCCCAGAAACCGTCAGTTTATAGAAGGAAGCGCTGAGATATCAGAGCGAAAGATCGCTTGTGTGCCAGCTGATCAGAAGTGAAGATGGCAGAGGGAAAACTAGGTGCCAACATTGGAGGCAACATTGGCGCGGGAGCTGGCATCCTGGCCAAACGCTTTCAGAAGTCAATGAACCGAGCGCAAGAGAAGGTAGGTGGGATTTTTTTTTTAAGTTCCAGACCTTGGCTCTCATGTCACCCTGCTCTGTTTGTGAGTATCCAACATATTTGCTTCAAAATATTTACAGTCCTAAAGAAAGAAATGGTACAAATGTTCACAAGGTAAGTAAATATTGTGCGTTGTAGAGCTGTTTGAAATGCACTAGTGTGAATACAAAAACTACCACTTCCTGCCCTCAATCACTTCCTCCCTAGGCTCACCTCCTCTTCTAGATTTTACTCTTTAGTAGAATGGACTGCACACTTTTCCTGTTTCCTAACTTAGAAGTTTTGTTTTTGCTAAATACTTTCCTTGAGCATTTCTGACCTTTCCTCATCACACTTGCTGAAACTGATATTTCAAGAATAAATGTGGAACCGCTTGGCGAGTCATGTTTCAGTGGCCATACAGTGACAACTCTTGTTCCTCTGCCTGATATAATGTTTGACTGTTCATGTCTCAAACATTGATCAGTAGTAGGTCTTCTCAGTGTGATTGTGTTGGTTGTAGGTCATGCAGAAGCTGGGGAAAACAATGGAGACAAAAGATGAGCAGTTTGAAGAGTGCTCTACCAACTTGAACAAACAGCAGGTACAGGAGAAAGTCAAGCATGCACCCACACATGGGCTGTAGGTTACAGTAGATTTTGTTACCTTAGACTTTATTAAATGAGGTCACTCAATATTGTTGTATAAAGGGACTGCATTGGATGAATTGTGTTATATGAACACTGACAGAACCATCATTGAAAGTATCACAGGAAACTCCACCTTTAGAAAATGTTAATATGTGAGTTGCTGCTCTTTGCAATACAGTAGCAAAGACTGACCTTTTCTGCTTCTTTTCATACTGTTTATATTGTCAGCCAACCCAGGAAGCACTTTCAAAAAGCTATTTTTGATTGGTCCCACAGTTAATTTTTAACACTAACAAACTTTAGTAGACTAGCGTTGACCTAGTTTTTCAGTTAACAACTTTACATCCTATTCTATGTCCTGGATGCATCGCATGACTGAGAATATATTGTATTTGTTTATTGATTGTAGATAGCTTAAGGCTCTATAGGCTGTAACCGAATAAACCTTTTTTCATAAACTAAATCTTTTTGAATGTATACAGTCAAACCAAAAATAATCAGATGCCAGATATAATTTTTTATTTTTTTTTTCACTAGTGAGTGCAGGACACTATAGTTCATTTATGTAAGTGAGGATAGCAGTTAAAGTTAACTGTGATATATTATACCAAAGAAATCTTTAGTGAGTGGACTGCCATTAAAATTGATAAAAACACTTTGACCTGAGCATGTAGTGCTTAAGTGTTTTTTCTTTATTTGCTAATGCAACCTTTTTACACCACAGACTAAACAAAATTAAGCATTGCTTGGTAATTGGTCAAAGTATTGATAGTTGTGTAAATATCGTCATACTAAGAGTGGTCTGAATAATTCTTGGTTGATTGTAATCCATCACATGCCTTTCTGTCAAAGTTACCTGATATTATCAAGATGAATTTGTTCTGACGCAGTTTTAACTCTGAGTTCTTGTCATATTTTATTATCATCTTCTAAACTATAGAGAATAAACTCTTGAAAAAGAAGCTGTCTAAATACATTTTGGTTTGACTGTAAAATATTTTTAGATTTTTAAGAACAACCTACAGTAGATTTAATGACCAATAGTAACGTCCATGATGTTTGAAAGTACGTACAATGTAAAGCAAGTAATTTCCTTTCCACCTACACATTTTCTGTTTTGATTCTGACAAATTTCCATTTCCCTAAAGATATAAAAGGTCTTTAATGTACTTAGTTCACTTTAATGCACAAGGTTTTTTTAACGCTATTAAAAATATTTAAAACAATGCCTTTAGTGAAGTAATTGTATCTTTTTTTTCTTTCCAGACAGATGGTATCCGACTCTATAAGGATGTTAAATCTTACTACAATGCTGTTAAAGGTACTTCCACTCTTAACTGATCAAGTACAGCCATTTTTTTTTAATAGACATTTACTGAATCTTTTAAATCTTGATACTTAGTTTAAAAGTTGCACGGTTTATAACTGCTTGCTAATTGTTCTCAGATATCATTGTGGTTGGCCTGTAGGCTGCTGGGTGCTGCTAAAAGTGAAATCTAGTGTTTTGAGCATGAGAAGACAAGTTCACAAAAATAGGTTGTGTTTCACTGATTCAGCATTTAGGGAAGTGAATGTCTCTTATTAATGGAACTGAAAATGCTTATTGTGTAAATGTCTACGAGAATAGTTGATGTTCCCACTTGAAATGTGGGTGTACTGCCCAGATGTTTGCAGAGGCTTATGAACGTATGAAGGAGAGACTGAGATTGAAGAAGACTCGAGATGTTTGTGGTCTCGTTGATCAAACCGTACACAGAGTTTCGATGGAAACCAAAGCCGCCGCATGTGTTTATAGCCCCCAGGTGTTCTAAATGGATGGTATCTAAAATCATTTGCTGTCTAAAAGGTGTAAAAGTAACTACTAGAAACATTCATCCATTTTCCTTCTTCATACTAAACCATTTAAACTGGTAGAGCATGGCTCTAGTAACGCTAAAGTCGTAGGTTTGATTTGAGAATACAAAGATAAAGATTGTTTATTTGGACTATGCATTGAATATAATTATTGACCGAATAAATGTTTGACTGCTTGATGACTACTTTTAAAAAAAACTACAGATGCTCATGGGTTTATTTCATAATTTCCTGCTAATACTGTTTTATCTCTGTAACTTGTAATGACTTGGCAGGGATAGATACAGAGTTTTAGGACTGCTGCCAAATTGTGTAACACTTTAAAAAGAAGCTGTCACATGATGTTTTGTACACTCCTTGTTTCTCAGTGATGCATGAATCATCCAAACGCCTGTCCCAGACTCTTAAAGATATCTATGAACCAGACTGGCATGGTGTAGAAGACCTGACTGTCATAATGGAGGTAAACCAAGCCTTTTTGGACACATTTATTAGAAAAATTGTCTCTACCCTTCATGTCTTCATCATCTCTCTGGCTTTATATTACAGAGTGAGGATCTCCTGTGGAATGACTACGAGGAGAAGCTGAACGATCAAGTTGTTCGAACAATGGAGAATTATACCGGACAGTTCCCTGATGTCAAAGTTCGTAATTACAGACCTGAATCTATATCTATAGACTAGTTCTGTTCAATGTGGTTTTGCAAGGTTGTCAGGGTTGGTGTTTAAAGGATTAGTTCACTTCCAAAAAAATCCTGATCATTTGTTTACCTCCATGTCATCCACGATGTACATGTCTTTGTTTCTTCAGTTGAAACGAATTGAAGGTTTTTGAGGAAAACATTCCAGGATTTTTTTTCCATATAGTGGACTTTAATAGAAACCAATGAGTTGAAGGTCCAAATTGCAGTTTCAATGCAAAGGGCTCTACGGGATCCCAGCGGAGGAATAATAGTCTTTTCACATAGGAAAGGTCATGCATGGTTAGTTCTTTCGTCTGTGTACTTCGGTTCAAAAAGGTAGGACAGGGCGAAAAGCTCCATCTCATTTCCTCCTCCACCGTCAAAATCGTCTAACATTGTTGTTTTACCTTTTTTTGTAAAGGGCGACTTTCTTGACTTTCTTTTCATGTTTGTCGGTCAGTACTTTCGCCTACGTCAAGCATGACTTTTCCAACGGAACTATCCAGCTAGTGCAAGATGAGCATTTTTAGGTTAACAAGTATATACATTTTTATTTTTTTTAATAAAATGATTGATCGTTTCACTAGATAAGACTCTTATTTCTTGACTGGGAGTCCTTTGAATCTGTATTGAAACTGCAATTTGGACCTTCAACCTTTTGGCCACCATTGAAGTCCACTATATGGAGAAAAATCCTGGAATGTTTTCCTCAAAAACCTTAATTTCTTTTTAACTGAAGAAAGACATGAACATCTTGGTTGGCATAAGAGTGAGTAAATTATCAGGAAATTTTTATTCTGGAAGTGGACTAATCCTTTAATGACTGTTTGTAACACTGAGAAGTTAGTTGTTAGCTGAAGTTTTTTCATGCCTTTTGATATTGTTTATAATATAATATAATTTTTAGCTACAGCTTTGGTTTACAGCGATGGCATTTTGATACTCTGATGTGTATCGTGGTGTTGAATTAACAGCAAATTCACATGGTGTTTACATGATACTTGAAAAGCATTTCTTAAAAAGTTACTGTAGCTTTAATTTTTTTCTAATATTGTGATTTTGCAGGAAAGAGTGGCTAAACGAGGAAGGAAGCTGGTTGACTACGATTCAGCTCGACATCATCTCGAGGCGCTACAGAACTCCAAAAAGAGAGATGAGGCCAAAATATCAAAGGTCAGCTCACATTTCTTTAAAAATCCCATTTTAGAAACGGCTCAAGGGTATTGCTCATATCAATTGTATGACCATTGGTTTTGATTCTTCTTTTTAGGCTGATGAGGAATTCAATAAAGCACAGGAGGTATTTGAAGACATCAACAAGGAGTTGAGAGAGGAGCTGCCTGTTCTTTATCAAAGGTTAGTACAGCTTTATTAACAAAAATAAAAAATTAGAAGAGATAAACGCATTCAGACAGTTCCTTCCTATCACTGAGGTCTGTAACAAAATGTACTGTGGTGACACTAATAGTAATGTATCTAAATTTGGCTACACTCTCTTCCTGCTTTCAGCCGTATAAGCTGCTACGTTACCATGTTCCAGAACATTTCAAACCTTCGGGATGTCTTCTACAAAGAAATGAGTATGGTAAGAATGTATCATTTGTGTTTGTGAATTATTTTGCTTTGATGCTCTTTCTTTAACATTTGAAAATTTGTTTAGTATAAAAGTAAGTACTTCTGGGGTGGACATTCACATGCATAGTGTGCTCTTCTGAACTTGCAGTGTTCAGTTACATTAATTAAACTTAACTCAGTGTGACTCACAAGATTTCTTTTCAACCAACACTGCTTAATGTTTAATGAGTTATTGTTGATGATTGACAATTTAATTGTCACGTTTCAGTTGAATCATAACATTTATAATATGATGAAGAAGCTTGAGGATCAGCACTCCACCAAACCCTTCATCGTCAAAGGCCTTAACAGGTAATGTCTGGTATTTGCTTGTACTTAAAGAGATGGTTCACCCAAAAATTTAAATTACACCATGATTTACTCAACCTCAAGTAGGGTTGGGCATCGAGAACCGGTTCCAACTTGGAACCGTTAACAAAATTACGATGCCATTGGTATCGTTTATAAAATTTGTTTTAGATTCCGATCATCGGTTCCAAACACGCAAGTTTTGGTTTCAATTGTGGCCACCGTATTTCCGGAAGTGCTTGCCGCGCGCTTGTTCAGTTGCAGCTATGGAGCACGGTAAGCGGCGCTCAAAAGTGTGGCTTTATTTCACACTAAAAAAGCCTGGGTCGGCACAGTGCAACACATGTGACAAAATGATATCTTGCACGGGAGGATGCAGTCCGGACTTCGGTCATTTTTTTTCAAAAATAAAATGTTAAGCTCTCTGAATGATTATTTAGCCGTTTAAACCACCTCAAATCACATGAGTCTTTGCAATTCATGTTGCTGCGAGAAGCTAAACGCAGTGAACAGGGCTTGAGAGCGCGTTGAGTGAGAGCGCGGGTTTGTTCCGTTTGTTGCCAGATCCACCTATTATACGTGTTTTTTGACTCGTTTTTCCAATTTAGTGTGACACTTTGGGACGTGTATAAAGTGGAAATTTGAACGTTAGTGTTAGTGATATATTAATCTTATTTACAAAACACAAGATTTGAACTTATTTCGGATATCTTTTTCTTTCTTTTTGTAATTGCTTGTTTTTCGTAGCAAAATCTGGCAACATTGTACATTGTACATTCATAAAAAAGCTTATAGACAATCTGTAACTTAATTGCTGACAGGAAGATAGCACAATCGGTAAGACAAACACAGTGTTCATCGTTAATATCTGAAATAAATGTATAACACTATCAAAAACAATAGCATACCAATCTGTTTGCTAAAGAATGAAATAGGCTATGCTACTATGTCAAATAACGTTAACGCTACTGGCCAGCAGGAAGACGTCTCATGCTCTTTAGTTAACCTTAAGTCGTCAAAAAACATTAATTAAAGAAGTGTTTCTCAACTTTTCGCAAAAACGTTTTGAGTGGGTCGCGGAGTGTGCAGTCAAAGAAACAACAAACCTAATTCTGTTTTTTTTTCTGACGCTGGACTATTATTTTGAAAGATGTGCGTGAAATTCTAAAATTATTTTTTATAACTTCTTATAAAATAAAAATTTCCTCACCTATAAAAAAAAAAAACTTTCCAGTCCTGTCAGTCATACTGTGCTCGTTGCGCGCACTCTTCAATTACACGCGCAAAATTACCATGGTAACAGACCTTATTAGTGCTTTTGTGGGTGTTATTGTAGCACAATTCTTAACACCTTACTTCGGACCTCACTAATTTTCGAACCCTGGTTACGGCCTTGTCTGTGCTGAACGTTCACGGATACAGCCTGAGAAGGCAGACATGCTCATATTTCTGAACAAGAACTGTTTTTAATGAATTAAGTTTATACATGTACAGAGAGTCCAGACCAGGGTGCAAGTTCTGCATATATGTGACCCTGGACCACAAAACCAGTCATAAGGTTAAATTTGACAAAACTGAGATTTATACATCACATGAAAGCTCAATAAATAAGCTTTCTATTGATGTATGGTTTGTTAGGATAGGACAATATTTGGCTGAGATACATCTATTTGAAATCAGAAATCTGAGGATGCAAAAAAATCAAAAAGACTGAAAAAATCACCTTTAAAGTTCTCCAAATTAGGTTCTTAACAATGCATATTACTAATCAAAAATTACATTTTGATATGTTTACAGTAGGAATTTTAGAAAAAATCTTCATGGAACATGAACTTTACTTAATTTCCTAATGATTTTTGGCATAAAAGAAAAATCTAAAATTTTGACCCATGCAATGTATTTTTGGCTATTGCTACAAATATACCCCAGCGACTTAAGACTGGTTTTGTGGTCCAGGGTCACATATAAATCAGTTTTTTGGTCTGGTGCAGAGGCATTCCTAATTTTCTCCTACATGGGCTGCAGCTCCTAAAACTAAAACTCATATTGAATCAAAATAAAATTATCCTCTGTGAAATCAAATGAGCCTGTGACATGTTTTGACTCCAGCCCACAAAGAATCGGAATTGAGAATCGAAAAGAACCGAAATCGAAAGGAAGAATCGGAATCGGAATCAGAATCGTTCAAATCAAAACGATGCCCAACCCTAACCTCAAGCCATCCTAGGTGTATATGACTTTTTTCTTACAGACTGATACAATCTGAGTTATATTAAAAAATGTCTAGGCTCCTCCAAGCTTTATAATGGTAAATGGCTGTTGAGATTCAGCAGTCCAATAAAGTGCATCATCCATCATAAAAAGTGCTCCACACAGCTCCAGGGGGTTAATAAAGGCCTCCTGAAGCAAATCGGTGAGAAGTGATGAACGTGGAAGCACAGTGGAGGGAGCAAAACACTCCCTCCACTGTGGGTTATGAATTAGAAATACAAAATGAGGATTTGGAATGAAAAATGTTAGATGTCGATATTAGCCCAGAGGAGACAGAAACTTTTCTTTCTTTGTTCCTGTAAACAAAACGTGATTCTCGCGAGACTAGCATATTCTCACCATTCACTTGTGAAGTTTTAAATATGGATTTAAAAAAAAAATAAGAACACATGATAGATGTATGCACTTTATTGGACTGCTGAATATCAACAGCCATTCACTGCCATTATAAAGCTTGGAAGAGCCAGGACATTTCTTAAAATAACTGATATATTTTTCTAGAAGTTGTATACATCTAGGATGGCTTGAGGGTGAGTAAATCATGGTGTAATTTTAAATTTTTAGGTGAACTATCCCTTTAATTTCTATAAAGGCCTACAATGGCGCAAAAAAGGTTTTGACTATTGAGCCCTACTTCAAATGGCATTGCATAACAGAAGAAAATGTTTTTAAAAAGGAGAGCAAAAGCTCTTTTCTAGAAAAATATTTCACTGAAATATTAGTTACTGAAGTATTTGTATACTTTGTAGTTCACAGCTTAATGGAACATGCTGAACATCTGTGCTTTACTTTTTGTGGCTATTGTATATTGCATGTCCGCAAAAGCAGGAAGATATTGTATCATTTAATGGCAAATCTAAACATTTTCATGGTCTATATTATCTCTTTATGTGCCTTGTTTTTCTTCCTCTTGTGACTAGTTCAAAATCAAAGAAGAGAAAGTCTGTTACGATCTCTGCACCCATCCCCTGTAACACCGCCTTCCCTCCTGATCATCCAGCCATGAGCAAGCTCAGCATGCCCAGCATGCCCAGCACTCTCATGGATACATGCTCAGACACTCCCTCAAAGAGCACGGGAAGCACAGCATCTGAAATATCAGACTCTGAGTCAAACTCTTTTGACAGTGAACCCAACACATCCAATCGGCAGTCTTTGTGTTCAGAGGGTGAAGGGGTTCGGTCTGAGGAAGCTACTGAAAACACATCAGAAACCAATGATGAGTCTGTGCAAGCGAACGGCCAGGAACATCAAGATTCTGCTGAGCACGGCGAAGAGGAGGAAACTAAATCAGCAGCATCATCAGAAGAAACCCACAATGCATCTACAGATGGAGACAATGAGGCTAAGCCTGTACCAGACGCCGAAGACACAACTACACCTCTCCCAACTCCTCGAAGATCCAGCACCTCCAAGAAAAACGAAGGAGAGGCTGATCAAAACACATCGGGAAGCAGTAAAGATGTGAAAGTCCAAAAGACAGAGTATGAAAATCCTCCTGGCTTCCTCTATAAGGTATAGTGTCTTTAGAAGTTTTGAGACGGTCATTAATTTGTATTTGCAAGGTCAATCATTTGTATTTATGATTTTTTTTGTTCAGGCTGTTGCTCTGCAGAGTCAGAACTCAGATGAAGGTATGAATCTTCAGTTTGAAAAGGGAGATGTGATCCTTGCATTCATCGATGATGAAGAAGAAAAGGTGAGTTATATATGTGACCCTGGACTACAAAACCAGTCATAAGGGTCAATTTGAAATAATTAAGAATATATATATGTGACCCTGGACCACAAAACCAGTCTTAAGTCGCTAGGGTATATTTGTAGCAATAGCCAAAAATACATTGCATGGGTCAAAATTTTTGATTTTTCTTTTATGCCAAAAATCATTAAGAAATTAAGTAAAGTTCATGTACAATGAAGATTTTTTGTAAAATTCTTACTGTAAACATATCAAAATGTAATTTTTGATTTGTAATATGCATTGTTAAGAACCTAATTTGGACAACTTTAAAGGTGATTTTCTCAGTCTTTTTTATTTTTTTGCATCCTCAGATTTCTGATTTCAAATAGATGTATCTCAGTCAAATATTGTCCTATCCTAACAAACCATACATCAATAGAAAGCTTATTTATTGAGCTTTCACATGATGTATAAATCTCAGTTTTGTCAAATTTAACCTTATGACTGGTTTTGTGGTCCAGGGTCATATATATATATATATATATATATATATATATATAATTTTTTTTGAACAATTAAGCTTTCCATTAATGTATATTTGGCTGAGGTACAACTGTTTGAAATATGGAATCTGAGGGTGCAAAAAAAATTAAATACTGAAAAAATCACCTATAAAGATGTCCAAATTAAGTTCTTCGCAATGCATATTACTAATCAAAAATTATGTTTTTATATATTTATGGTAGGAAATGTACAAAATATCTTAGTTACATGATCTTTACTTAATATCCTAGTGATTTTTGGCAAAAAAAGAAGAAAAATTGATCATTTTTACCCATACAATGTATTTTTGGCTATTGCTATATATATACCATGCTACTTAAGACTGGTTTCAGAGTATAGAGTTGTAGGGCATAACAGTTTAACTTAAAGTGATAGTTCATTCAAAAATTAAAATTACCCCATGATTTACTCACCCTCAAGCCATCCTAGGTGTATATGACTTTCTTCTTTCAGACAAATATAATTGGAGTTATATTAAAAAATGTCCTGGCTTTTCCAAGTTTTATAATGGCAGTGAATGAGTGTTGAGATTTTGAAGTCCAATAAAGTGTATCCATCCATCATAAAAAGTGCTCCACACAGCTCTGGGGGGTTAATAAAGGCCTCCTAAGGTGAATCGATGCATTTGTCTAGGAAAAATACCCATATTTAAAACTTTTATAAACCGTAATCTCTAGTTTCCGCTAACTGTTGTATGCGTGTTAATGAGAGAGTGGTGTTCCAGCTGGTCCAGCATATGCATTATTCTTCATTCATAATTATTAGCTTTTATGAATCATTCGTCATTCTAATAAATCAGTCTGTAATCTAGCAGTCTTCAACATTTTTGTAATGTTGTGGAACTATTGTATTGCAGCCGGAGGGCACTGTATGGGCTGTGAGAGAGCAGGACTGGATCCAGTACAAGGATCTAACACTTCTCTCTGGCACTGTTGAGGAGGCGATGATCCAGCACATCACCTCTGATTAAGTCGTGTGATGAAGTGTGGGACGCAGGATGGAATGTGAACCAAAAGCCCCTTAAGTGCCTGTCTGAGTGCCCTTGTGACTGGATGTTGTAATATGAACTCTGTCTGCACTTTCCTCTAGACATGAAAGACACTCTGACTTATTTTGTATACAGTGTCTTTTCAACTTCCCGAAGTAGCCGTAAGACTGCAGACAGTGGCACAGTCTTGCTTCTGTTTTCAGATATTCTTCATGTCTTTTATAAATCTTAATATTGATCACTCGATTTATATATCATTCATAGTTATGCAGTTGTATCTTCACTGTTTAATTCACATGAATGTACCCACATGTGGTGTTTATTATGCAAAAAATATTTCAAAAACATTTTCTAAGCAATGAGTATTAAAACACTTTTTAGTGTGGCTGTTTCAATGTTTTTTTCTCTATGTGTGTGTTAACCATGTAATGTTGATGTATATATTGTCGCTCACATATCACAGTGTTAAAAAATGACTACCAAGCTTTTCACAATGTTTACAGGACCCAAAATGTATGTTGAGTATTACTGTGAAACTTACGTTTTCTTAAATGTACAGAGAAAATCTATTACTGTTTTTCTACAATAAAATTGACAGCTAAAAAAAAACTGTTCTAAATTGATTTGTTATAAAGTTTTTTTAATTAAAAATATAATACAATAGGTGAAACTAACACACAAGTAGCAGTTGAACTAAAATGTACGTTTTAGTACTAATCATAAGCACCATTATAAATTGGATTGACAAACCATGTGTGAAAGTACTGAATTTTCATAGTTGTATCAAAGTAACAATAGCTTAAGAAACTATGGTGTTTTTTTGCAAAATATACTCTGTTTACCAAATTTGTGTTAAGACTGGGACTAGGATAAGTGTATCCACCTTTTTTATCAACGTGGAAGTAAACCTATGGGCGAGACTTCCGGTTTATTGTCAGCTATAGGGAAATACAAGAAGAAAAACAATTTGCAGTAAACGGTAAAACTTTTTGAACTACAAACCAGTGAGTTCATAACTAAGATAATACACTAAAAGAACATGGTAAGACATATAAATTTGAAATATCAAGCAACAAAACGAGCTGTTTTTACATCTAAAAACAGCTGGACGTGGATGAGACCGGAAGCCTGACCCATAAAATTGTATAAGTGTATTGCATTTACTGACAAAACAAGCTAAACACATCTGTCGGCCGTTTTGTGGGAACTAATTAAAAAAGTTTTAGTGACATCTAGTGGAAACTCGTGTACTTTGCATACAGTTTTGTATACTCGCAGAATAAACATAAATTGAACCTGAACCTTATTTTAATAAATACAGCGTTTTCCACCACTAACTCTAAGTCCTACATATTATAAATTAGTTTAATACTACTGCTACTTTTACTTTTAACTCTACCGTGTTGTCATTGATAAGACTACTTAGATAATAGCATAAAGTTTTTCATTTTAATTTAGCATCATTACAATATTTGTCTGACAACAATTTGAAAATCTGGAATCTAGGGTGCAAAAAAACGAAATATTGAGTTTAATCACCTTTAAAATTGTCCAAATTAAGTTCTTAGCAATGCCCATTACTCATTAAAAATTAAGTTTTGATATATTTACGGTAGGAAAATATCTTAATGGAACATGATCTTAATATCCTAATGTTATTTGGCATAAAAGAAAAATCTACAATTTTGACCCATATAATATATTTTTGGCTATTGCTATCAATATACCCGCGCTAAGGAGTAGTTCACTTTCAGAACAAAAATGTACAGATAATGTACTCATCCCCTTGTCATCTGAGATTTTCATGTCTTCCTTTCTTCAGTCGTAAGGAAATTATGTTTTATGAGGAAAACATTTCAGGATTTCTCCATATAATGGACTTCTATGGTGCCCCCGAGTTTGAACTTCCAAAATGCAGTTTTAATGCAACTTCAAAGGGCTCTAAATGATCACAGCCGAGGAAAGTAGGGTCTTATCAAACAAAATGTTCGGTTAATTTTTAAAAGAAATGACAATTTATATACTTTTTAACCTCAAATGCTCGTCTTGTCTAGCTCTGTGTGTACTCTGTCTAGAGATTGAAAAGTATATAAGTTGTAAATGTTTTTAGAAAATAACTGACCGTTTTGCTAGATAAGAACCTTCTTCCTCGGCTGGGATCGTTTAGAGCCCTTTGAAGCTGCGTTTAAACTGCATCTTGGAAGTTCAAACTCAGGGGCACCATAGAAATGCATTAATGGAGAGAAATCCTGAAATGTTTTCCTCAAAAAAACACAATTTCTTTACGACTGAAGAAAGAAAGACATGAAGATCTTGAATGACAAGGGGGTGAGTACATTATCTGTACATTTTTGTTCTGAAAGTGAACTGCCTCCTTTAAGACTAGTTTTGCGGTTTTCACTTTATTTGCGCATTGAAGCCTCAACTGTTTTAAAAGAAGTGTAATTTTCATCCATACCCGTAGGTGTCGCTGGTCTCTGTTAAACGGACACATAATTTTACTTTTGCTCTTGTGGTGTACCTCGGCGAAGAGCAACAATAATACACGGCGCGTTATGGAGCAGTAAATGACAGTAAATGTGTGTTGATTGATTGAGGCGGTCTTACTGTCCTTCATAAAACCCCGGCGAATGACATTTCTTCACTACTAGCTGTTACTGCAGCTGGATCGGCGCTGTCTCCAGGTCAAAAGAGCGGATGCTCCACAACAACTATTTTTAGTAACTGCATAGTTCTTTGTTGTTTGGGGATTTCTAAATATTTTTTTCTCTATTCATTCAGGTGTTGATTTGACGGCAAGAATGGCGATCAAAAAGACCTATATTAGCGTGGGCTACTCGTGTGTTGGGATCTTGGTGGGATTTTCGGCGTTTCTAGTGTGGAACATCGCTTACAAACAGCCCTGGACAGCCGCGATGGGTGGATTATCAGGTACATTTTTGGCTGTGTTTCAAATGCAGATGAGCTGCCTACCTAGAAAACATTTTTGGGCATCGTGGGCTGACTTAGCAAATCTGTAGTTTTAGGACACGGAGAGAAACATTGTGTGATGTTTTGAAAGTAATTTCCAGTAAATACTGATTTTCTTTACTAATTTTACATTTTTTTTGTGCCTTTATCTGTCCATAAATTAATATAGGTTCTTTTAAAAATAAAATGTCTGTATTATGTCTAGTTTTGAGATGGGGAACTTTACAAACAACTCAGCTAAAATGTTTATTGCTGCATAATGCATAGATAAATACTAATTTAGGTTTTTTTTTTTCATGTAAGAGAGGTTTTAGTATGTAATCAGCATATTAAAATGATTTTAAAAAATACATTTTAAAATACATTAAAATAGAAAATAGTTATTTAAAGTTGCAATTGTACTTCACATGGTAAGCAGATAAAAAAATCTTAAAAAAAAAAAAAAAAAAAACTGACCCCAAACTTTTAAAAGTTATTTCACACAAATCTTTCCATAGATGCCCATTCAACATGTTCAGTGAGTTGCTAAAACACACAGAATTTGGCCTGACAACTATCCAAATCGTATCATTGTCCACGTATTGGTGTTTAATATGAGACTGCTATGACATCTTTACCTTAACAAATACAAGCAAAAGCTTTGAGATTTTACCTCCACAAAACGTTCATTCCTCATTGCACTTTGCACTTTTCAAACAGCTTTTGAGTTTGTGTTGTGCAAGAGAGTCATATAGTTTCGCATAGTCTGTTCATGTGTTCTGTACGTATACTTTGGTCAGTTTCTGCTTCAAATGAATAGCATGATTTTGCTGAGTTTTGGTCTGTTCAGTTATTAGGTGGTTGATCAATAACATGTCCATTAACTTTAACACACTTAAGGTTAATAATTATAACGCATAGTACCGTATTTTCTGCACCATAAGGCGCATCGGATTATAAGGCGCAGTCTCAATTACGGGGTCTATTTCTGTACTTAACCCATACATAAGGCGCACCGTATTATAAGGCGCATGCTAAAACATACAGTCTACAAAAAAGGTAACGGGAGCAAAACAGTGAGTTTAGTTGAACTTTATTCTACTATTTTAACAATACACTCACATTATTTTTAATCAATCTTCTCCCACAAATCCATCAAAGTCCTCATCTTCTGTGTCTGAATTCAACAGCTGGGCAATTTCGCCATCAAACATGCCGGGTTCTCGCTTGTCATTGTCAAAGTCAGCCCGTTAAGCGAACGTACTGTACGTATTACGTAATGTTCTCTGATTGGTTTATCGCTGCCAGCGTACGTACTGTACGTATTACGTCCCTGTGTCAGCGGGAAATGGTCTGACAGTCAGTCAAGCGGAGTCGCACAACATTTTTACAGATTTTGGAACTCAGTGCACACATAAGGCGCACCGGATTATTAGGCGCACGACCGATTTTTGAGAAAATTTAAGGCTCTTATGTGCGCCTTATAGTGTGGAAAATACGGTATATTTCAGACGCTGTAACTGCTTGCTGCTTTCAATCACCATTTTTGCAGTTCACTTAAATGGTCCAAATATTCCTCGATGTGTGAGGGGCACAAAAACAGCATGGATAATAATTATACAAGAGTTACACTACAGTCAAAATATTTTATATAATAAAGACGTCTCTTCTGCTCACCAAGCCTGCATTTACAACAAAAGCAGTAATATTGTGAAATATTTTTACTATTTAAAATAAGTGCTTTCTATTTTAGTATATTTTAAAATGTAATTTATTTTAATTTAATTTAAAAATGTATTTTATTCCTGTAATCAGAGCTAATAATAATTACTCCAGTCTTTAGATCCTTCAGAGATCATTCTAATATGCTGATTGGCTGTTCAAGAAACATTTTGTTTTATTATTAATATTGTTATTAATATTTAAAACAGTTCAGTACATTTTTTCAGGATTCTTTAATAAATAGAAAGAAGAATAGAATACAATCGAGAGGAAATTATAGAAATTAGTACTTTTATTTAGCAAAGATGCTTTAAATTGATCAAGACATTTTTAATGTTACAAAATATTTCTATTTCAGATAAATGCTGTTCTTCTGAAATTTCTATTCATTAAAGAAACCTGAAAAAATTCTGCTCAGCTGTTTTCAACATAAAAATAATAATACTTTTTTAGCAGCAGCAAATCAGAATATTAGAATGATTTCTGAAGGATCATGTGACTGAAGTAATAATGCCAAAAATTCAGCTTTGAAATCACAGGAATAAATTACATTTGAAAATATATTCAAGTAGAAAACAGTTATTTTAAATAGTACAAATATTTCCAAATTTTACTGGTTTTGTTGTACTTTGGATCAAATAAAGAGACATTAAAAGACATTAAAAAATGTCCAAAAACTTTTTACTGGTAGTGTATAAAGCATGTTACAATGCAAGACACTGCTTGAAAATTTTACATAAACTAGTTTATTATTAATAGTATTTGTGTTTTATGAGGGCAAGTGAAAAGTGTGACTTCAGTAAACCCCCTACCCACATACACCACTGGGTTGAAAATGGAAATATGGTGGTGTTGGTCAGGGAGATTCTACTTTGTTGTGTAATATCACAAAATTCTCTTCTGCAAATTTACCAGAACATGCAGAACTGAGAAAAGACAGCACTGTCAATAGAATCAAACAGGAAGACAGCAGTTTACTTGCATGTGAGAATGACAAAGCAATAATGAATGCAGAGTCATGGATTCAGTCACACATGCAAAAGCAGTACACTGTGCAAAAATGATATTTCCAGAGTTAGAGGTTAGAGTATGTTTTACCAGAAAATACTATTAGTTTTTCTAATTCCAAATTTCTAAGTCAACATTACTTGCCATTTCTTTGTACTTGTTTGAAATTTACTAGCAGTTTGACCCTTCGCAGGGAGTTTGATTGACATTGATCTGACCAATCATAACGCCAGATATGCCATTTTTGTCTGACCAACAAACCAGACAGGAGAGTAGAAAAATGTTGGTGGACTTGAACTTGAAAAACAGTGTATTGATGTCTTTACGCAGTTGAAACAAAGATGCCTTCTGATGTTCATTCGTGTTTATTTCACTAGAAAATCGGAAGAGATGATCGCTTGTTTGGCGTGAGATCGCTGAGGCTTGTCAGACATAACAACTGTAATAAAGGGGGGCGGGTCTTTGCGAAGGGTCAATTGCTGATTTAAAATTGTCAGTTAATGTGTTTTGAACTTTATGGCCTGGTTTCACAGACAGGGCTTAGACTAAGCCAGGATTAGGCCATAGTTCAATTAGGACATTTAAGTATTTTTATAAACTTGCCTTGGAAAAAAAAACATTACTGGTGTCTGGTGTGCATCTTGAAAACAAAGGTACTGATATACTTTAAGATCAGTCAGTGCAAGTTTCTTTCAGCTGAAACAGCTCAGACTTTCATTTTAGTCTGGGACTATGCTTAAGCCTTGTCTGTGAAACCAGGGCTAAATTGCTCATTGTGTTTATGTATTTCTCCAGGTGTTTTGGCGCTATGGGCTCTGGTCACACACATAATGTACCTTCAGGACTATTGGAGAACATGGTTAAAGGGACTGAAGTTCTTCCTGGTGATGGGCGTCATTTTCTCTGTGTTGTCCATTGTGGCGCTCATCTCCTTCCTCTTTGTCGCCATTTCCCGCAAAGAATGTGAGTAGGACCTTATGAAGCTCATGAATGCTTGACTTTATTACATTTAGGTGTGAAGTAAAGCTTTTATCCATATCAGTTGAACTCAGTTGTTTGAAACTTTTGCTCTCTCTCCTCATGTGTGTCTGTGTGTGACTACAGCTCTCACAGATCCCAAGAGTCTGTACCTGTCGTGTGTGTGGAGCTTCATGAGTTTAAAGTGGGCATTCCTGCTGGCCCTCTATTCTCATCGATATCGCAAAGAATTTGCCGACATCTCCATCCTCAGTGACTTTTAAATATACACACAATAACACACTCGTGCCCACAGACAAACACGTATACAAGTGTACAACATGCTTGACTATTACCGTTAAAACTGGACCAGGAACACTCAATGAGGAGAGCCAGAAAGCTTTAGTCTTTTTAGCATATCGGTAGAAGACATTAATGTCTGTCCAGGTTAAAGGATGTCATCAGTGATTTTAAATTTTGGACTTTTTAATATCTACAATCAAAATCAACATTTCTGAGCCTATTCACTTTTCAGAATGTGTGGTTTATACTTTTCATTTCTGAATGAGGTAATAAGAGGAGTCTTTTGTCTTTCTCCTTGCTGCTGTTCTCTTGAATTATTTTCTGCAGTCTCACAATGGGATATGGATAAGTGACAGGTTTTTGTTAAGCTGGTGCGTTCTCTCCTGCTGTCGCATAGCATTTAGGTAGCTATCTATTGGTTTTATAAATAAGCACTTTATTGTCTATAAAATGTGGTATAACCAATCACCAACCTTGTTCCTGTGGGACTCTTAAGGCTTTACAGGTGATAGATACGTTATGTGAAAGCCCAAATTCACATCTTGTTTGTACTTTTACGACCCCAATGCATTAGAGAACAACATCCAGCACACTTTGAATGAAATGAATGATTTTTGTAGCTTTTTTGTTTTTCACAAGACAAACAGGGTTGGAAGTTTTTAAGATTTGCCATCACGTCTGTCACCTGTTATATGGCTGAGTGTTGGTTAGTATAAATTCACTCTGTAATACTGCATGCATTTGTCTTGTTATATTAAGTTGAGCTTTTTTATATTTACACAAAAGCATTGTTATACTGTTAGAATGTGATTTTTGCTTTTGCCTGACATTTTAGGTATTTTTGTGAACATATCCATTATATTGTATTGTTATGAAATCAATAACTTTATGTATTTGTCAGTGACCCATTAATAAAGTAACCTGACACATGACATGCTTATTGATTTCAAAACTATTTTTAAAAAGTAAAAATACAGGTTTGTTTAATTCTGTGAACAGCAAAACATTTTGAAGACAAGTAAAATGAAAAGACTATAAAACATCAATGTAAAAATTCAGATGACTCGAAAATATGCAAATGCGGATGTTATTGTAGTTCACAAAATATATTTAAATGTAATCAATCATAGACCAACTTCATAATAAAAAATAAAGAAAATATTCTCAGAAATGAATTTCAACCTAAGTCAAACAGTCAAACGTTTTCTTTATGCTTGCTATATAAATATTTGACATACAAGGGTAGCTGCCAAGGAAAGCTATTAATAATGACAAAAAGTTGAACACAATGCAAAATCGTCTCAGGATTTTTTCTTTTTAAATTTGTAATGATTGGTGAATATAAAGTGCAACCATTAAAAGCTTTTATAAGTAATTTGTCAAGACTATTTTAAAGGTATCAAGGACTAACAGATGCCCAAAACTCATTTTTTCATTCCAGTCACAAAAAGTAGACACTACTGTTCAAAAGTTTGGGGTTGGTAATTTTTTTGTTTGTTTTGTTTTTGAAAGAAGCCTCATACACATCAAGGCTGCATTTATATGATAATTAATACAGTCAAAACAGTAATATTTTGAAATATTATCATCCGTTTTGGCCTTCCGTCCACACTGAGGGGGCGTTTTTGTCAAGAAAAACGGAGCTTTTTAAAAACGCTCTCCAGACAGAGTTTCTAAAATTGTGTGGACTGTTACGTCTGTTATGTGCCATTCGCTTTCACACTGTTGCTTAAGATATATTTACTTTGAACACTTCATATTACAGTCCTAAAAAGATGACAGAAATTTTACTTACATTTCTGTCCTGCGGCAAAACATGAGGGCAGTTAAGTTTTAGATCAAACATGAGTGAACGGACGCGTCAGGTGAGATATTTCCGTTAAAAAAAATCCTGTCAGAAGAATTGCGTTAAAACCACTGATCTATATAATGACTGGATCGATTGCGTTCTAAACTGCCGTTAGGCAGTGAAGCCACCGGAAGTGTTCGATCCGCCATCTTACTATTTCCTACTGGCATAGAGCGCCATTGATTTGCATGCAAATCACTGACCTAAAATCACCCGATTTGAAGCGTATCTTTCACACAGGATTAGTTTTTAGGATATGTGTATGTTAATTATTTTTACCTAAGATGTTATCTGGAATGTTTATGGTCTTTTCGGGCTGGATAAGCGATATATTGAAATCGTTTATGTGGGTGCGTAAGCTGCACACTTGCAGACACAGCCGGGTCACTGTACCAACACAAAATATATTTCATTATTTACCTAATTATGCAGAAAATAATAAACATGACCATATATCTGGTATTCGTATCTGACATTGATTCGATTATACAATAAATAATACAATACAAGCCTCTGTTACTATATTCTCTTTGTATTGAAATTCAAAACTTTTGAAATAAAGTTTCATGTCTTTAAGTCCATACCATATGTAGTCAGCGGTATATTCTCCGAGTTATGTGTATATTTTTACTGTGCCTGATTGAGCAACATCTATTTCAGACGCTTCAGATCAGCAAATTCTGCATTGATTTACTAACATTGCAGATTCCATGCGAGTAAAATGCTGTGTATATGTTGAATTAATTAATTTAACGAACAAATCATCACCTGCTTTAAAATGAATACTGTTAACGAAAGTATTGTTGAAACAAGCAGCCTACTGTACGAATAAAAACAACAAAATGACATAAACCGTGAATAACTGTACTAAGATCGTACTATGTTTGTTTATCTGATGTACATGACTGTAATGTAGGCTATGAACCTACATTTTTATTAAGCAGAGGGATACCGTTTACATGCTTAGCACGTTTGCATTGTGAAAATGTACAGTGAGACTTCAGATATAAAAACGTTGACTTATGTGATGTTTTCTCAATAAAATCCTATAATTTCCTATTCATTCAATAGAATGTATGCGAATATTAGGGAATACTAATATGGCGACGCGGTGGCTTCACTTTTATGACGTCATGAGCAATCCAGTTCTCTATTATAGATCAGGGGCCTCATTTATAAAGACTTGCGTAGAAACCATCCTTGATTTTATCTAAGAACTTTTCTGATTTGATCGTAAGAGCGATTCAGAGAAACGAACGTACCACGAAATTCCATGCGTACGCCAGTCATTCGGTTATAAATCACAAATGATCGTGGAATCGTGTGCAGCTGAATGTTCCGCCGTCGAAACGCCCCTGCTTAATTAATTAACATATAAAATGAGCTCATTCCTAAAGCAAAAACTCTGTGACAATGGCAAGTAAAAAGGAGCGCAAGAAATCAAATTATAGTGAGGCTGAACTATCTGCAATACCAGGCATTACCACAAGGAAACGGTCGTACGCCAAGCTGGAATCTGACGTGGAGATAAGTACTTTTCCACGTCAAAGACGGTTTTTATAAATCTGTACTTTGACGTGGATTTGATCATACGAACACTCTAAGATCAAATCAGTGCGTAAGAAAGTTTTATAAATGAGGCCCCCGAGGTTAAAACCTATATCCATTAAAACCTATACACATGCGCAGTAAGTTGAATTTAACGTTTTCCAACGTCTCAGTGTGGATGAGAAACTTTTGGAAAACGCTAGTGAGCGTTTTAAAACTAAATCTCCGGATTAATGTAGATGTAGCCTTAAATTGACTGCTGTCTTCTATCAATATATTTTTTTAAATGTAATATATTCTTGTAATGACGACGCTGAATTTTCAGCAACCAATTATAATAAGTGACCCTGGACCACAAAACCAGTCATAAGAGTCAATTAAGCTTTCCATTGATATATGGTTTGTTAGGATAGGACAATATTTGCAGAGATACAACTGAGGGTGCAAAAAAAATCTAAATATTGAAAAATTGCTTTTAAATCCCTGCTGATGGTTGGGCTGGTTGGCTAGTTTTAGCTGGTCAGCAGGCTGGTTTTAGAGGGGTTTTGGACACTTTCCCAGGCTGGTCAGGCCGGGAGACCACCAGCTAAAACCAGCCTAAGCAGGCTCGGAGACCAGCTAAAACCAGCCACTTCCAGCATAAACCAGCTAAGACCAACCAACCAGCCCAGGCTGATTTTAGCTGGGGTTTTTTTTCAGCAGGGAAGTTGTCCAAATGAAGTTCTTAGCAATATTACTAATCAAAAAATTTATATATTTACGGTAGGAAATTTACAAAATATCTTCATGGAACATGATCTTTACTTAATATCCCAAATGATTTTTGACCCATATTGTTGGCTATTGCTACAAGTATACCCATGCTACTTACGAAAACAGTTCTTTCATTCTTTGATGAATAAAAATTTCAAAGATAAGCAATGCATCCTTGCACAATGTTTGAAAAAATTACTGACCCCAAATGTTTGAAAGGTAGTGTATAAACCAAATGTCTTGTCCCTTGATGAAGCTCAAGAACAATAAAACCTGGGTAAGCATATTTCTCATAAATTTTCACTTCCTGTCTGTATGATATCCTTATTTGACATTGGCCAGATGTATCATGAGCAAGCTATAATTGCAAAATGTCATCAAACAAATGATTCAGCATTTCAGTAAATCACTCATGAGATGAGACAGTGAATTTCTTTTGTATAGCCTAGTTCCTGAGGATTGTCTCCTGTCTCACACAACACTGCAGTCTCCAAAGTAATATCACCGCAGCTTCAGCACCGGATGTCCGACTTCTGTTTGGAGAGGAATGAAGTCTTCCAGAAAGAAAATACAGACTGACTTCTACATCGATTCAGCTTCATCGTGCTCCATTGGCTCATTTGGGAAACTATAGAGCAGAGACCATAAATAGATTCAATAGTCATGTCAGTTTTAGTCCATATCTAACTATGTTAGTCAGTCTATCAATATTCTAATACTGAAAGCATTTAGAGTGCAACAGTGCCTATATATATATATATATATATATATATATATATATATATACACACACACACACACACACACACACACTACCAGCCAAAAGTTTTTGAACAGTAAGATTTATTTGTTTTTTAAACAAGTTTCTCCCACCATGCCTGCATTTATTTGATTCAAGTACAGGAACAAATATTGTGAAATATTTTACTGTTTAAAATAACTGCTTTCTATTTTAATATATTAGGAAATGTTATTTATTTCTGTGATCAAAGCTACATTTTCAGCATCATTACGCCAGTCTTTAGTGCCACACGATCCTTCAAAAATCATTCTAATATGTTCAAGAAACATTTTTGTTTATTAATATTAATATTAATATTTAAAACAATTCAGTAATTTTTTTCAGGATTCTTTGATGAATAGAATGATCCAAAAATCAGCATTTATCTGAAATAAAAACCTTTTGTAACATTATACACTATATAACATTCAAAAGCGTGGAGTCAGTATTTTTTAAAAGAAATTAATACTTTTATTTAGCAAAGATGCTTTAAATTGATCAAAAGTGATGATAAAGGCATTTATATTGTTACAAAAGATTTCTACTTCAAATAAATGCTGTGCTTCTTTCTATTCATCAAAAAACCTGAGAAAATTCTACTCAGCTGTTTTCAACAATATTAATAATAAATGTTTTTGAGCAGCAAATCAGAATATCAGAATGATTTCTGAAAAATGATGTGATTGGAGTAATGATGCTAAAAAATCACATTTTAAAATATATTCAAATATAAAAGAGTTATTTTAAATAGTAAGAATTTTTAAAATGTTACTGTTTTTGCTGTACTTTGGATCAAAAAAATGCAGGCTTCATGAGCAGAAGAGACTACTTTAAAAAACATTAAAAATCTTACTGTTCAAAAACTTTTGACCGGTACTGTATACATTTATTAACAGCAGGTCTGTCTTTAAAGGTTAACAAGTTCTCCTTAAATATCAGTTTTCCCTATGAATAAATGAATGAAATGTTCTACTTTCTGGTTGGAATTGTCATATGGAGGTTATCCAGGACTAAAGCAGCTTCAGTGCCTGCCGAGTATCTCCTCTCTGCATTCACGTAGGACAGAGACACAGTGTCCACCATAGACCTCACTGAACGCCAGTACCTACCTGAGAGAGAGAGACAGAGAGCGGTATGAAAAGAAAAGATCAAAAAGATCTACAAAACATAGACATGAACAATGCTAACCGAACAATTCTCACTCTGAACATGTAGTACTGTCTTCAGAGACTCGACTGCGTTGATGCAGGGTTTCCTCACTAATTCCTTTTCAGCTAAAGGTTCAGTCTGTAAAAACATGCAGACATTCACACAATACTCAAGGTGTTGAGGTGTGCATGTGGGCATCTGTAAACACACACACCTCATTTCCCACGAGAGCGCTGACACAGGCTTGCAACCCGTCGCAGAGGGATGTGAGGTCATAACCTCCCTCTAACACCAACACCACTCGACCTTCAGCCAACTCCATTAATCTCCGGGTCAAGAATCCGAAACCTGAGACATATCACATCAAATTAAAACCTTCAAATGATCATTTGCATATTTGGTCAGTCGCACATGTCATAATGACACAAACGGCATGACTCTTGATTTAAAGGGATAGCTCACTCAAAAATGAAAATTCTGTTGATAATTACTGATGTTGTTACCTCATGTTGTTCCAAACCCAAAACTCCTACATTCATCTTTGGAACACAAATTAAGATATTTTTGTTGAAATCCGAGAGCTTACCCTGCAATTTTTTCTCTTCCATGTCAGTGTTCAACATGGAACACAGAACAGAAGAAATAGTTGAATAAAGTCATTATTTTTGTTTTCTTTGCGCACAAAAAATATTCTCGTAGTTTCATAAAATTAGGTACCACTGATGTCACATGGACTATTTTAACGATGTCCTACTACCTTTCTGGGCCTGTTGAACGTTTCAGTTGCGTTGCTGTCTATGTTGGGTCAGAAAGATCTCTCATTTCTTAAAATATACCTTAAAGGTGCCATAGAATGCATTGAGAGAATATTTAAAATTGTTCTCTGATATCTACATAGAAGGTATATGGCATAGGAAAGGGCAAAAAATCTCCAGAAATGGTTTTACAGGTCCATTTACAACCCCCAGGATTTGCCCTAGAATGAAAGGCTCTGTTTTTGCCTTATTTGGAAGCTTCATAATTATTAATGAGCTCTGCTCTGATTGGCTGTTTCACAGAGCTCAATAGCTCCTACATGGATAAAAAAAATATATTTAATTAGGAGCTCTAGCCGCTTTTAACATGCGGTTTGTTGAATCTGCCGTTTTGAATCGCGGACATTTTAGTCTGTTTACTGTGATGCATGTGCTCTGTGTAAAGTTATAATGCAGAAGGAGTGCTTCTTACCACACAAGTTGAGCAGCTCGTCAGTGATACTCGGGATCTGTAAATCATTCGCCATCATCAGGCAGTTATTTCTCTATCATTTGCCATCATCAGAGCAGTCATCTCTCTGTTTATGTGGTAAGTGAAATCCTATGTATTGCAATGTAACAGGCTAGCGCTAGCATTAAGCTAACCGTGTCCCTTGAGTGACTCGCCTTGTTTAACTGATGTGCTGACGTTACCGATGATTGGGCGATGCAAATGTTGGAGGCATAACTATTAACGATCTCGGCTGTAACACCGACTGTTCGTAAGATTTATATAAGAAGGAGGAAACGATGGTGTTTGAGACTCATGGTATGTCATGTCCATGTACTGAACTGTTATTATTTCACTATGCCAAGGTAAATTCAGTTTTCCATTCTATGGCACCTTTAATTTGTGTTCTAAAGATGAATGAAGGTCTTACAGGTTTGGAACGACATAAAGGTGAGTAACTGATGACAGAATTTATTTTTCTGTGAACTAACTCTTTAACAGTTCATGATAGCTGGGCTTATGGCTGAGTCATGACTACAACATGGCCATAACATTTGACTCAAAAATGCCAAGTCATTATAAGCTCTTCTGCTTTCCATCTGAAGTATTTTAAGGACTCGTTTTCTAAGGGGAAGCCCTACTGAGTAAGCAAAATGCAGAAACAACAGAAACAATCTCAGGCTCAGATAATGTAACAAAATGCTCTTGACAAACCTAGTGAGTTAATGAGCTAACTTGATTATGACTGCTTGATTATGAAAAAAATGTATTCAATACATAAAATTATCAATAAATAATATTTAAGTAATTTAAAATGCAGTTTTACTCAGAATTTATCTGTATCTACTAGCTATCTTCATGCTTATTTAATATTAATATTATTTTAAAAATACTGTACACAATTTGGTAATTGTAAACACAAACTCTATGGTCATAGCTTGTATTTCTAATACCTACACTTTGCTGAGACTCTGTATCCACCCAGAGCCTCTGGGTGACCTTCTGCAGCATCAAAACCAGCTGAAACCAGGACCACATCTGGGGAAAACTCATGAGCAATTGGCATAACCACCGTTCTATAAAGAGAGACAGAATATTTAGCTTTTTTGTTAATGTGGACTTAACAGGGGCACCAGACAGAATTGCAAACAGGTTCCCTGAAGGTCATCCTTACGTCATCCAACATGTTCAAGTCTTTCTTTCTTCAGTCAAAAGAAATTAAGCTTTTTGAGGAAAACATTGCAGGATTTTTCTCCATATAGTGGACTTCAATGGGATCAATGGGTTGAAGGTCCAAATTGCATTTTAAATGCAGCTTCAAAGGGTTCTACATGATCCCAGCAAAAGAATAAGAGTCTTATCAAGCGAAACGATCTGTCATTTTCAGAAAAAAAGGAAAAAAAAAAAAAAAAAAAAGATATACTTTTTAACTACAAACGCTCGTCTTGCACTAGCTCGACTTCACCCATTACGTAATCACATTGGAAAGGTCATGCTCATTTTCTCCTCCAACTTCAAAATCGTCCGACACATTGTTTTACCTTTTTTTGACGTTTTGGACATGTGACTTCCTTTGCATGTTCGCTTTGTAAACATTGGGTTGGTACTTCCACGTATGTGTGACCTTTCCAATGTGACTACATAATGTATGAATTTGTGTACGCAGAGCTAGTACAAGATGTGAATTTATGGTTAAAAAGCATACACATTTTTATTTTTTTTAGAAAATGACTGATCGTTTCGCTAGTTAAAACCCTTATTTCTCGGCTGGGATCGTGTAGAGCTCAATTTGAACCTTCAACCCGTTGATTCCCATTGAGGTCCACAGTATGGAAAAAAATCCTGGAATGTTTTCCTCAAAAACTTTCATTTCTTTTAGACTGAAGAAACAAAGACGCAAACATCTTGGATGACAAAGGAGTGAGTAAACTTTAACTAATCTGTGAGTTTAAAATTATACTAGACAAGTTAAAATGACATTAGAACAGTACCTGAATGCAGCTAGATATTCTGCATCTCCCATTGGAGGATTCAGGCCTCCTGACCATGCCACATTTACATTATAGCCTTCTCCTCTATCAGATCCTACCTGTAATACATACCTATAAGCTTCAATATACATCCAGGCATAGTAATCTGACGAATCTGAGATTTGAGATTTTGAATTTGTAAATTATCTCAAATCTTAAACACACTCACTAGTTTCATAAAGGGATGTACACAAAACTTACCCTGGTGGGTTGTCCATTCCCACGGAAAAAAGAACCATTGTCATAGCGATGCAGGGATATATAGAGAACACTTGGATCTGTGTAGAATATCTCCTCAGTTCCATAACCATGATGAACATCCTGACAAAAGTGCAGAATGCAATGATTAGTGATGAAAAAACACACAAACCTTTTAGAAAGTTTACCTGATTTCATACAAAATTGTTTAATTGTTGAATCACTTATTACAAAATATTACTTCTTACCTATAAGGCCCTTAATGGTTTAGCTCCTGCATACCTAACTAGTCTCCTACCACGCTACAATCCTTCACGCTCCCTAAGGTCGCAAAACTCTCGACTTTTATGAGTACCTAGGATAGCAAAGTCCACTAAAGGAGGGAGAGCCTTTTCACATTTGGCTCCCAAACTCTGGAATAGCCTCCCTGATAACGTTCGGGGTTCAGACACACTCTGTATGTTTAAATCTAGATTAAAGACTCATCTCTTTAGCCAAGCATTCACATAATTTATCTCATAACGTTGTACTTCAGTTACATCTGATTAAATGCACATCAACATTCTTCAGCTTGGGGAAAAAAAATTATTTTGCTTGGTTGGAACAGCAGCTACGCTAATTATTTCTCTATTTGTTTTCCTGTTTCTGCCACAGGATTTCCATCCCGTGGTAACTAGGGATTACACAAGATTCAGCCCGGATTCAGAAGAAGAGATGATGCCAACCCCCCAGAGGACCGCCGATGATGCCAGCCTTAAAACAACATACAGCACTACACCATTTTTCTACAAGTTTGATTGCAACACATAATCATTACTATTAGTGTTCATCATCTGTTTTTGATTACACCATTACTGTTTTTAATATTTATACCATATGTACATCGACTTAACATACAGTAGTCACCACTAATAAGCTACTAAATATACTGTAGTAGCCTACATTTTTTTTTGTACAGCTGCTTTGAAACGATTTGTATTGTGAAAAGCGCTATACAAATAAACTTGAATTGAATTGAATTGAATTGAATTGAATTTTTGTGCCTCAGGCATTGTCAAATGAAATATCAAAAATTGTTGAAGGCAAGAAGATCAGAAAAACAGTAAAACTCAAAAGAAATCCTGACCAGGCCAATTACCTGTACTTTCCATTGTATAATCATATAAATTATAACTTTGAAAAAAGCTCATGGGCATATTATGGTCAAATATGGTCGCTTTATCCCCCTAGTAAAAAAATGAAAGACATATCGCTCGAGACTTACTGATATAAAAATTGTAATTAAACCTTATTTGAGGCCACATCTGCCCCCTGTTACCAGTTTATACAAAAAGTACAACAGAAGGATATTTTTATTAAGAACATAATATGTACATGTATTTGTAGTATACTTAGCATGAAATAAATGTATTTTAAATAAATTTTAGTATATTTATTTTTCACTAGGGAAGTAACTGCAACTATGTGTAAGTGTGAAAACAAATCTAAGGTATATACTGTGTGTGTCTTACCCAATCGACTATAAGGATCTTTTTAACCTTCAATCGCTCCTGAAGCTGTTTAGCAGCAATGGCCACAGAATTAAAGATACAGGAAGCACTGTAAGAGAAAGACAATGAAAGAAAAAAAAAATTAAAGAAAAAAAAAAAAAAATACATAGTAATACACAGCATTATTTACCTGCATACATTACCACTGAAACAATAATATTGCAAAATATTATTAAACTGTTCTATTTTAATATATTTTTAAAATGTATTTTTTTCCTCTTATTTCAAAGCTGAGTTTTCAGCAGCCAGTCTTCAATGTCACATGATCCTTCAGAAATCATGTTATGCTGATTTGGAGCTTAAAAAAACTTTTTTTTTTTTATAAATTTGAAAACATTTGTTCTGCTTAATACACAATAGAACATAATTAAATAATATATATAACATTTTTGTAACAATGTAAAAGTCTTTTCTGTCACTTTTGACTTTAATTAGTCTTTAAAAGACTTAAAAAATATTCCAGTGAACATTTCTTTAAAAAATAATCTGACTCCAATCATTTGAAAGGTAGTGTGTTTTCCAGTTTCTCAATATTAATGTGACATCACAAGAACAGCAATGACAATGAAAGTGTGATTATTCTATATGCTTGCTTGCTAAACATCCTGTTTTGAATGCCATTTCACGTTGCTTCAAAAAACATATGTGTCTGCAGTTGTATTAAGTGCAACTCACTATGTTTGGGATTGTGATGCATGGTGTCCTGGAGGTGTGACTACAGCAAACCCATTCTGAGGATGATTCAGAAAAGAACTGGTAAGAATCTAACTGATCAAAGCTCTGTGTTTATAGAGGAAGGAATTGTGGATCATGGAAATCTCACCCTTAGCTCTCCTCCAGCCACACGCAGAGCCAGCTCAATCACACTGCCGACTGTCATCTTCAGTATATCTGCACTGCAGGAATTATTCAATACCTTATCAAGGTCTGTTTGACTTCGATATGGTATGGAAGATGTTCTTTCTGAGAGCCCAGTGTATGAACAAACAAGCTCTTCTGAATGGACTGACAGTAGTTCCTCAAACGTGGCCGGCCTGCCTTTAACAGCCTAAGACACAAGCAAACACACATCGATGTAAATTCTCACCACAGCAATAATAATTAGAGCTTTATGAGCTGTTCAGCATTGTTTACCTTACACTGATTCCTGAGGCCACACTCCTGCAATCTTTTCCAGA
This sequence comes from Garra rufa, assembly GCF_049309525.1. Classification (NCBI taxonomy): domain Eukaryota; kingdom Metazoa; phylum Chordata; class Actinopteri; order Cypriniformes; family Cyprinidae; genus Garra; species Garra rufa. The sequence continues at coordinate 32,192,625 of NC_133372.1, forward strand.
TACTCTCGATTCTGCCAGCATACCCTCCACAGTCATACCCATACTTCAGCATCTGATAGTCAAACACCAAACCTACACAAACAAATATACTTTAAAATAGAAAATGAACATGTAAATATAAAAGTTTGTTTTATATTAATATTGTGTCTAAACTATTTATCATATTTTAGACACAATATTTTTTTTTTCTTAAAGCGACTGAAGCTTTTCTGATTGAACTCAATCATGACTTTATCTTTTGAGGGTAATTCGCCAAATATGATGAAAAAAATAATAAAATATATTTATAAAAATATAATAATAATAATAATATATATATTGCTGTTCAAATTTTTTTTAAGAAGAAAATACAGAAAAAAGTAATATTATGAATTAATGCAATTAAAGTGTACTGTTTTAATTTACTTTACTCCAGTCTTCAATGTCACACAATCCTTCAGAAATCATTTTAACATGCAGATTTATCAATGTTGGAAACAGTTTTTTTTTAGGAACCTGTGATACTTTTTTCATGATTCTTTGATGAATAAAAAGTTTAAAAGAACAGCATTTATTCTAAAATAGAATAATAGAAATCTAAATAGAAAACTAAAAATCTTTTCTAACAATATAAGTCTGTACTATCACTTTTTAAAAAAATTAACATCCTTGCTGAATAAAAGGTTTTTTTTTAAATACTGACACCTAATTGATTGTGTAGGTTGTGTATATTGTTACAAAAGATATCAATTTTAAATAAATGCTGCTATTTTTAACGTTTTATTCATCAAAGAATCTTGAAAAAGTTTCACAGGTTCCCAAAAAAAAATATTAAGCAGCACAATTGTTTTTAACATTGATAATAAATCAGCATATTAGAATGAATTCTGACGGATCATATGACACTGAAGACTGAAATAATGATGCTAAAAATTCAGCTTTGCATCACAGGAATAAATTATATTTTAAAGTATACTAAAATAGTAAACCATTATTTTAAATTGCAATAATATTTCATAATATTATTATGGTAATAAATAAAAAGCCTTGATGAGCAGACAAAAAGACTTTAAAAACATTAAAAATCTTACTCATCTCAAACGTTCAAAAATGATGCTGTTGGTCTTAAAAACTGCAATTTGACAACAGTGGAGCACAAAAGTCTAAGACCACTAGTGAAAATGCTTCTGAAACTTTTAATTGCAAATAATAAATAATATTAATTTCTAAGAATATACTGTTTTGCTTTAATGACAGCAGTGCTTGAGCTGCAGGAAGTTTGTGTAAATAAATCCCAATGATCATGTTATCCAGCATGACATGAGAATGATACAAACAGTACTTCACGCTTTAATAGAAGTTAGAACATCTGACCCAAATACACAAGCTCAATGACACAAATTGACGTATTTGATTAGTGGATTATAAATTGTGCATTTTTTTCCTTCTCAGTAGCATTAGGGTTATATTTTGTTGTGACACCCTCCTACCTGTGGTGTAGTTTGATTTTCTTCTGACATCCCGGGCTAGAGGTGAGGATAAATGTAAAGGCAGACTTCTGTTAAAGGTGTCTGGAGAGGAATGCACACGTGCAAGGTTCCGGTGATATATTTTGTTTTGTGCGTCACAGCATCCACTGTGGTGCAGTACTCCCAGTTGATTACTGCAACAGTCATCATGCGGCGACTGAGACGGTATGCGCAAGTCCTCTCTTGCTCTCTCTCTGTCTCTTCTCAGCGCTCCAGAAGGCAGGGGCCTCACCGTGTGAAAAGGTACCTTACGATGAGACAGAGCGTGTGAAAAAGAGCTCTGTGTGCTTGCGTGCAAATGCGCATTTGTCTCAGTGTGTTGCTGCAATGTCTCCTGTGGCCAGGGCTGCTGGTACATGGGGTGTGCAATCATAACAGTCTGAGTGTGGATGTGCTGGATAAACGAAGGTGCCGACTGGGATTTGCTCAAAGGCCTATGAGGCATCACTGCCCACTGTCCAGGAACTATGAGAGAGACAGAGCAAATTATGCTAACTTTTTCTCATTTATAGCGATTTTTTGGTCTCAAGATTAGTGAATGTGCATGTTACCTGCAAGAACAGGTGAATGCAAGGCAAAGACCGGCTGTGCGTATCTGGTCCAGAGAATGGGGTTCTGAACGCCGACGTGTACAGGAGATTCATCCTGAAGAAAAGCAGATGTATTGCAATGTATTTTTTTTCACACTTATGGATTTGGAGCATGGACGTAAACTATTGAAAGCTATGGAAGCCCATTTTCAATTGAATAAATGAAAAAAAAGGTTATTGTGACTTTTTAGCTCACAATTCTGACTTTTTCTCAGAATTACGATACAAACTCACAATTTTGACTTTTTTTTCTTGCAAATCTATTTACATCTCACAATACAGATTTTTTTTCTTGCAGTTCTTACTTTTTTTCTCAGAATTGTTAGATAAACTCACAATTGCAACTTATAACATCAATTTTGAGGGGAAAAAAAGACTGATATGTTCTCAGAATTTATGTCTGGCAACTCTGATTTTATAACTCGCAATTGCGAGCTTATATCACAACTTTATTTCTAATAATTACAAGCTTATATCTTACAATTCTGATTTTATAACTCGCAATTGCGAGTTTATTTCACACAATTTGAATTTTATTTCTTATAATTATAGTTCTTATAATTCTGAGAAAAAAAGTCAGAATTGTGACTTTGTATCACGCAGTTGAGAAAAATGTTCAAATTATGAGATAAAATGTCGCAATTACCTTTTTTTACTAAGCTTTTTTTTTTTAACCCTTTTTATTAAACAGGCTTCCATAGAAAGTAGATGTAGATGGGAGACCATAACAAATATTAGTTTCACACTCCTATTTATTCAAACATAAAAAAATCAATAAGCAAAAACACAAATAAAAAATTCACTATTTTGCAAGAAAACTGTAGTCAAAAGACAGAATGTAATGCCCTCAGCAGCTGCATTAGTAACGGCATTGTAGTAATTTTAATTTGTTTTTAAAAATGGATAACAAGGTTATATAACAAAAAATATAGCTTATAGTATAGTACATTAAATAATCAGAAAAATGTAATTGAATTAAATTAATTGAAAACCACTGATATATTAAAATTTTTAACCATTTTATAATTTAAAATGATTTAATTATATAAATCAGACTAAAACTAAAATTAAAATGCTGAGAACACACAACAGAAAGCAAGATGCAAACTAAAATCTTATTTCATTTTTCCTGCAACACAATAACTTTTTTTTTATTAAAAAACCATACAGAATCTTGAATGTTATCTAAGTCACAAAATCTTATCAGTGCAAATTTAATATATCAACACTGTTCATTTATTCCTGTTAATTTCTGTTAATAAAAAAATTGAAAACAAGAATATTATCATAATTACAGCAGAAAAACCAGTATGAGGGGCCTTCAAATATTGTGTTGGATAATGAGGGGCATTCAAGTTAAACAGTTGAGAACCACTGATGAACAAATTACTGACTAAAAAAAAATTCATTTGAATTTAATTAGATTTAACATTTTAATTACTGGGCAGCCACATTACATCCAATCCATCCCATAACTAACATAAAAAGTAACTTTTAACTACAAAGTCATAAAATGTAAAATTAAGAAAGTTAACTACAAAAACATGCTCCCTGGACCCCTAAAATAGTTTTACTAATATGAGAGAAAATATATGTAAAGAGAGACCAGTAACAGACCTTGTGTGGTGATGATGTGGTATAGGTTTGTGGCTCTTGATGGCTCATCTGTTTATCTGGTGATGCTCTTCCTATAGAAACTGTAGCAGAACTGGAAGCTCCCCCTAAAATGTACACATACCAGGTTAAAGTTACACCCGAATTAATAGCAAACAATTTTTGCTTTAGTTGCTTTAGAACAGTGTTATTTCAGACCCATAGAGTCAGATGCTCTGACAGCAGGGGGCGCACTGGTTTTACGCTGCAGTGGGTTCTGTCTTCCCGATGCACTTCTCTTTGGTCGCAGTTTCAGATTAGGCTCTGAGGCTTCTCGCAAACATGCACAAACACAAATGTGCTTAAAATATAAACAGGTAAAGACTACCATTCATTAAATAATTTAAAAGTTCTGAGATTTCTACTCATTTCAAGGACTTGTGTATGTGAACAAGCTCACATGTTTGTGTGAATGTGTACATGTGTGTAACCTGTTCTTCTTAATGGATTGTCCTCCTCAAAATAATGCGATTCAGGTATGTTCTGTGCACAGAGCTGAGTTGGATCCTGACTGTCTTTCCTGAATAACAGAAAATAAAAATGACTCCAAATCCACAATGAAAATTCAACCAGAGATCCAGGTTTTTATTGTCTCTAACCTGTGTTTATTGCGAATATGCTGATTTAGCTTCCGTTTCACCCAGTCACTGGCAGCGGCACCTGCCAATCCCAACAATCATCGAATCAGATCAGACCAGATGGAGTTTTTTTATATGACAGAATACAACAGGGTCAGAAATTAACCAAGGCTTTGTGAAAAAAAAAAAAAACACAGATGTTGGGGATAAAAAACGTCTTTTATCTGACATTTGAGTTTGTAATATTGTAGGCTTGTAAGGATTCAGACACTATAGTGGGAACTTCATTTAGAATTTAATTAGTTTTTGAGATAAATTAAACCACTCACCCCTTAATTAAGAAAAAGGTTAATTTCTGACACTGGTATAGATTAAAAGTATATTTGCTATTAAAAAAAATAAAAATAAAAACATGACAGTACTCTGTTCACTCTTTTTTTTATTCAAAGGCTGAATAAATGGCTGTTGTGCGCTCGCCCTCCCTCTCTCCAGCTTCCTGTGCTGATCTTCAGACATCTGCGCAATAAAGATGAGACAAAATGTCAGTTTCGAAACTGAATATTTAATCAATGGTTCCAGAACAGGCTAGTAGTGTGTTCCAGAATGCAAGTATGCAAGCTAACATCAGTGTGGGTCTGTGTATATACCCATATCATAATTGAAATTTTAAATAAAGTTTGAGATTCAGACATTGCAAGTGAATTATTTTGGGATTTTTTTCAATGCCACTGGCTGGACGTCAAGAATGCCAAATGCATTTGACTCACGTCAGAAATGAACAAACATACACAATATTCCCAAAAGTTCTAATAAACAGGTTTGACTACTGTAGAAATTTCCATGAGTACAAATCTTAATGTTTAAGCATATAATGATATTCTAGGGGATTGTGTGCTTCTAATTTTACAGCAACAGTTTGGACAGGACCCTTTTCTATTCTTTTCTAGACAAGCTCTTCCACACTGACTGAATCGATCATTTCTTTTTGAACCTTGCCTTATACACAGAGGCATTGTCATGGTAGAATTGAAGAGGGTCCTGTCAAAACTGTTGCTGTAAAATTAGAAGCACACAATCCCCTAGAATATCATTATATGCTTAAATATTAAGATTTGTACTCATGGAAATTACTAAATTAGTCAAACCTGTTCATTAGAAGGGGGTGTCCCAATACTTTTGGCAATATACTGTATTTCTCACTAAATGTCACTAGTTATAATATGATGAGTAATATTATAGTTATTGTTTGGTGTATAGTTTAGTTTTGCAATCATGTTAAATGACAGATCTGGAGTCATCTGGATCAGCAGATACAGTACAACATTTACTCAACATTTACTTTCAATTGAATGTTAAAAAAAGTGTACTTTTTGAAAGTAACACACACACACACACACACACACACACACACACACACACACACACACACGCACACAGTTTTTTGTATAATGATTACCATACCTTTTATGTATTTACTATTTTTTATAACTTGTTTTAAAAATTATACAGATTTTGATCCAATTTTTAATTCAAGCAGACAACATTGCTAAAAAAAAATATCAAAATATACATAAAACGTATATATATATATATATATATATATATATAGGCTATATATATAAAATACATGCAGGCTTGTGTAAGATTGTAAAAAATCAGTCTTAAAGGAGTAGTTCACTTTCAGAAAAAAAAAATTCACAAATAATGTACCCCCTTGTCATCCAAGATCTTCATGTCTTTCTTTCTTCTGTCGTAAAGAAATGATGTTTTCTGAGTTAAACATTTCAGGATTTCTCTCCATATAATGGACTTCTATGGTTCCCCCGAGTTTGAACTTCCAAAATGCAGTTTAAACACAGCTTCAAAGGGCTCTAAATGATCCCAGCCGAGGAAGAAGGGTCTTATCTAGTGAAACGATCTGTTATTTTCTAAAAACATTTACAATTTATATACTTTTTAATCTCTACACAGAGTACGCACAGAGCTAGACAAGATGAGCATTAGAGGTTAAAAAGTATATAATTTGTATTTTATTTTAGAAAATAACCGATCGTTTTGCTAGATAAGACACTTTTTTTCTTGGCTGTGATGGTTTAGAGCCCTTTGAAGCTGCATTTTGGAAGTTCAAACTCGGGGGCACCATAGAAGTCCATTATATGGAGAGAAATCCTGAAATGTTTTCCTCAAAAAACATAATTTCCTTATGGCTGAAGAAAGAAAAACATCTTAGATGACAAGGGGGTGAGTTCATTATCTGTACATTTTTGTTCTGAAAGTGAACTACTCCTTTAAGTAGCACGGGCATATTTGTAGCAATAGCCAAAAATACGTCGTATGGGTCAAAATTACCGATTTTTCAGTAAAGATCATGTTCCATGAAGACATTTTGTAAATTTCCTATCGTAAGTATATCAAAACTTAATTTTTGATTAGTAATATGCATTGCTAAGGACTTAATTTGGACAACTTCAAAGGTGATTTTCTCAATATTTACAATTTTTTCAACCTCAGATTCCAGATTTTCAAATAGTTGTATCTCGACCATACATCGCAGGAAAGCTTATTTATTCAGCTGATTCAGCTATTCAGATGATGAATAGATTGCTAAATCTCAATTAAAAAAAAAAACAAAACCCTTATGACTGGTTTTGTTGTCCAGGGTCACATATACTTTGGTATAAGAAGGTTCAAAGTGAATATATTTTTAATTTCAAAAACGTATTTCATTAAGCTTCACTGGTTTACAATATTTTTTGCCATATGGGATTCCTCCCTTTCATTGAGTTTAGCAATGCTGGGCTTAGTTTACATTCTAAGAAAAAACAATATAGATAAAAATAGATCACAAAATTTCCTCTATAAGTGAGAAGACGTTAAGTTGCTTTTCAGTTTCTATAGTGGCATCCTCTGTAACTTTTTTTTTTATGAACTCAACACATACCGAAACATCATCACCGTTTCGTTGTACGCTACCGCAGAAACCATGCTGCACTCAATCTGGGCTGGATCACTATGGTAACCCTCCAGCTGACGAGGAAGTGCTCTATTAAAACGAATAGAGTGAAACCCATCCACTTCCTGAAGCTAAAATTAGAATTTGTTTGTCTGATTTAGGGGTGTTTTATGTAAGTATGGTATGCTATTCTCATCCTACAATTTGCCTGACCTATATTTGGGTTAAATTGCTTTTGGGAAACATCTCAGTCAAAATCATCCCAAAGCATCAAAGGACAGAAAAGTCTAACTTCCAAAAGTTTTGGAGAGTTCTGGAGCTTAAAAGCTTTTATTTATCCATCCTTTAAGATTTAATGATTGAAACCCGCTAAAAGACTAAAAAGTACAAAATTCATCCTTTTAGTCTTTTTTCAAGCATATGTGAAGTCAAGCTATACACACAAATAGCAGGCTAGGTGATTGATTATACATATAGATATGTGCTTATATCTATGCGCTTATATATATATACATATTTTTATGAAATACTAATGAACCAAAAGAAAAAAAAAACTTACACAAAAAGTCTTAAAGTCTCAGTTTTTAAACTGACCAATAGTTAAATTCAATAATGAATGCTACATTTCACTTTAATCTCCCAAACCACTATAATATTAGAGTAAACATGATGTGGTATCTCATGCAAATTTTCTAAACTCTAAATGCTAACTAAACAAAGCAAACAAAGTTTAAACACACAAGGATCTCTTACCTGTCACGTCTGCATAGCTTTTCCACCTCTAATATGTTTCCAGGCATCAAACGCTCATCTAAAAAAGACAAATAACATGTATTTGCGCTCTGCTGTGCACATGACAAAATGAAAAGAAACAAATCTGAAGCACCTGGAGATAACACCAGCCCTGCACTACAGCGAACTCCAAAGGTGTGATTTTGCTGGGTGACAGCTAGCTACATTTAGGTTTGCGCTGTCCTCTCTGAAGCCCCTCCTGCTGAGCTTCCTCTCTTCTCACTACATTAACAGTTGTTTGCTTCTCTCAACTAATAAAATTATCACTGATTTCATATGGAATCCTTACAAATGATGGGTACCTTAATGTTTGCAATAGCCAGCTTGTAAAATGGTTTGCTACCAGAGTCACGTAAAAGAAGAGTGTATTTGAAAGATAAGGAAGGCAGGGCACAGTATTATTATCTGGTTCCACCCTTACCATTTAATGTACAGTGAAAGGTTATTCTTGGATGAAGAGGAAAGTCAAAGGACATACAAGTGAGAAAAATAAGTGAGAGGCATGAGTGACAATTGTAACATGGATTAGCTGTTTCCGGTGAATGGTCTGCATAATTAAGCATCAACACAAACATGTTAGTTTCACTAAGTTAATAAGGACATCTTATATGCACAATGGTTTATATATAGCAGTGATGACATTTGTCAAGCACAAACCTCAACCTCTCCTCTAACCCACACAAGCCAGTTGATATCAGAAGATTTAATGCAAAACATGAGATGATTCATTCATGAACTTCTCAGATAGCGAGGACCACTTCAAATGTCCTCAAAAGTATATTAAGCCTTAAAGTTCAGCATAATTAAGGGCGTGGCCACTTGAGTGACAGGGGGATTGCCACTGCTGTCACCACTGTCGCGCTAGGCGGGCGTGGTTTCAGCAACCAGCTCCACCCACGTCCCGCCTTTTTGCCCATTTTTGATTATCCGGGAGTGACGCGCGGTGACGCGATTCCAAGATGGCGACGGCCGAATCCCGCCCACAACAGGCTTCAAAATAGCGCTTCAGAATCCTACGGGTGACGTCACGGATACTACGTCCATATTTTTTACAGTCTATGGTCATGACATGAGAAATCAAATTTGCCTTGATTTGTTTACCATTAAAACATCTTGCAAGTCTCATAGCTTAAAACATACCTCCTCATTATAAACAAAGCATTTATTTAATCAAGCTCCAAAAATGGCTCGTTTGGATCTGAGGTGCAAGGTGGCCCACCCGGGCACAAACATTTACATAAACACTGCCTCCAGAGCAAGGCATTAACGAATAGTCAACTTTTTACCATAGGCCCCACCTACTGGCGTTCAGTTGCTTAACGGCTGACACGTTGAATGCGAGTGTCGCATCGCGTCAAAAGCAAATAGAAATTACAATCACTGCTGCAATCTTGTCTACACTAGATACAGTATACAGATAAATGTTCGCTTTCAGACAGAGTCCACACACTTGAGTCTGTCGTCAATAGGTCAAATGAAGTGAAAGTATGTTCGCTTTGATGCGTTTGGTTTAAACAACGGCATCCCGGATTGATCTGAGGATTTTGTTTTGTAAATGAGGCACAGTGTCATGGAGAGTTCATAAGCGGTACTAGATCTGACTGCAGCTGCTTCACAAATGGTAAGTAAATTATTTCATAATGTTTTGTCTGCAAATAACCCTTTTTTTAACATAGCGAGAGGGCGTTCATACTGTTTTCTATGCAATGATGTTAGTCAATCTGATTAGTGGCCTATTACTGACAAGCTTTAAAGGACGTGCCCCTTAAAAAAGGTTGTTTTAGACAGACAGTCACAATGAGGGTTGGAAATAATTGTTTTTCCACATATTTATTTGTATTTCTTTTGCAAAAAACTTTATTAACATTATAAGTAAACCTCAAGGAACATTAAAATAAAAAAAATCCATGTCATGACTCCTTTCACTCCTGACACTTTGTGCTGGCATTCGTTCTCTGCTTCTGTGAACAGTAAACTCCGCCTACTTTTATTTTGATTGGCCATCTCAATTGACGTGCATCTGTAGACAAGCGCAGGTTAATTTTCACACTTTAATAGTATTTATAGCTGTGTGAATATGAGGAATGACGATAACCTCAAAATGTATGTCGGTATGCAGTTTTTCCCTACTGGTCATGTGCCAGTGACCCTGCACTAAACTTTAATTGCAACCTTTATAAATCCTTTATTGCAACATTTATAAATCACTGACGCATGTTTTCCCTCCCTCCCTCTCTCAATCTCTAAGCTGGTTAATAGGTTGATATATGCAGCAATTTGCAAATAACTAGTAGAAGTCGGTGGTTCTGTGATTTTTAATCTTTTCATGATCATTTGTCAATGCTGCACTTGTACAGGCATCAAATAAATGACGAAATTGCTTTTTATATAAACAAACTACTTGTTATTAACCTTGCATGATGATATTTAATGGCTTTTATTTGTAGACCGGAGCTCAACGTGCATATGATGTGCATATAGTGTTCCTGTGTGAATATACTGTCTGTGTTTGGTTTTGCACCTGCTTTACCGCTTTACAGGAAACTTTGACCTCACCCCCCCTTCACTGAGACTTTCTCATTCTCTGTGCTCTCTATCCAGGTTTGTCTCTGCAGATACCTGGGCCTTTGCTGAGACAGCAGCGAGGACAATGTGGTTTTACTCAGAAACGCACACGAGCAGGCCGCCCCATATAAGAACCACCCCAGGCCAGTTGCACAACCACCTGCAAATGCATCCCCAAACTCGCTTACAAAATGAGCAGAGCTCACGGGTGTCCTTGATGTTCTGAAAATAAGAAAACTATTTTGTATGCCGTTCCAGTAAATACCCATGCTGACCTCGCCGCATTCCTCTCTATTTGCCCAAATTTGTGTATCTGTGTCTGTTTGTGTAAAAATGACATTTCACTGACACATTGACATTCTGAGCATGGGCCAAACTGAGGAGACATGATGCAGCGGGGGTTTTCCACATGTGTGGGAAGGTTGAGTTTAATACTCGACTTCTAACATCCTGTATTTAGTATTTTCACATACAAGCCTATTTTTATTATTACCTATCTTTAAATTGGCCCTATACTGACATTAAAACAGCTGTTCAAAGACAACATGTAAAATCATTATTTTTCATAATATATCTAATACATTTTTAGCCTATGCTTTAAGTGCAGTCTAATATTTAAACTTTGTTGGAACTTGGTTACCCTGGTTGGATGTTCTGCAAAACAACTTTGATCTGAAGTGTTTTGTGAAGTAGGCGTGAGGTGGTTGGTAATGGCCCACAGTGGTTTTAAATGCCATGAAAAATTTAATCAAAAATTCAAAATAAATCGTTACATAAATCTATTAATTAATAATTAATTAATTGTTTAAATAATATCACATTTTAACAAACTGTGCATAGGAAATTTAGGAGAGTTCTTTTTTAGATGTTTTTATTTTTATTTATCTATTCATAGATGCAAACTCATCATGTGTGAAAAAGGTGAGAAAGACACGCAACCAGAGCGTGCAAACAAAAACACACAGGAGCATTTAAAAGCAGTTGACTACAAGTAGGTTAGAATTGAATTGGTACTAATGGTACTGTTAAAAGGCCCCCCCACCCAAAAACACTTTCTCATTAGATCTACACGAATCTCGTAGATGACCTATTTTGATCTCAAAAGGTAAGTTCTCACTGAAATGGTGAGGAGTTTGCATCTAAGTTATTTATTTTTTTTATTTTTATTTTTTGGCCTTGACTGGGGACAGTTTAGTTTAGGGCTGTCACCAAATTTTGTTTTGGTGATCATCTATTGTTCTGATTATTGAGTAATCAGATAATTATAATTTATTTTTTATGGTAATAAAAATAGACAAGCAAACAATAGCTTTTAAAATGACTTAAAATATGTATATAACAGCAATGAGGCAATAATAATTAGTTAAAATAAAGTGTCAAAAGCTAGTAATCATATGGTTTTATTAGACTAAACTGTTAAAATACATAATGTAATATATATATATATATATATATATATATACATATACATACACACACACACACACAATACAACATAATGTAGATTATGCATTATATCAAATGCCTGCAGAGGGCGAAAACGGACTGACGATTGTTTTTACACTTTATAGCGCAATCTAATCCTTGTTTAATACTGGCTAAACAACATTTAATTTAAATGTCTACTTAATTTTTAATATTTGTCCATTTCTTTACAATCAAAATGCTGTAGCCACTATACTTACTTGAAACATGGACATCAAAACATGCAAACTTAGCTAGGACTTGAACTTTTATTTTGAAATCGCAATGAACAGGTAGCATATTGAGAAAGATACTTATGTATTTTGCCAGTTACTCTATAGTCTACACTAAAGGATTTTTAAAAATCGAGTACTCTAATTGAATCAAGAATTTGTGACAGCCCTAGACTAAAGTTGTAATATTTCGAGAAAAAAGTCAAAATTCTGAGAATAAAATCAAAATATTATGAGAATAAAGTCAAAATATTTCAACAATGTAAAAATTATGAGAATAAAGTTGAAGTGTTTCACGAATAAAGTCAAAATATTTTGAGCATAAAATCAAAATTACGAGAATTAATTCGTAGCAATTACAAGATTAAAGTTATAATATTTTAAGAGTATATTCTAGACTATTGTGCATGCAAATGGCCTAGATTAAATCTGTCAGTTTTATAGCGAAATACAATACAACATATCTATTACAAAAGCGCTATGTGCACATGAGACATTAGTTTAATTTAATTAGGTTATACTGTTTGTTTTTCATTCCTTCTGATGTTCCTTCATGTTTATATTGTGCTATACACTTGAAATAAAGAGGAAAAACTAATTTATAATTTCTATTTAATAAAACAGATAGAATTTGAAAGCAGAGTTGTGTTATATGAAAAGCAACAAAGCACTACAAATAATGAATGGAAGACATTCAATATTATTTCCAGCAAATAAAGCAGCTTGTGAATAGTCACTTATATACCTCAGAAATAACAACAATATAACTTAGCGAGTTGGAGTCCAGTTCAACCTTTAGAATGTTTTATTGTTGTTTTTGAGTAAATACACGTAAGGAATGACCGATTGATTCCCAGACGTTTTTTGCAGAGTCTGTGGCGGAATTTTAACAAAGAAAACAGTATAATTTAATAAAAATTAATGTCTCATTGTAATCAAAAAGACGTTTGATTCACATGAATACAGCGATCTGTCCCGCCATATTAAAGAGCATGAAAAACACATTATTGAAAGACATTGTTTGCATTTCACTATAAAACTGAAAGATTTTGAAAGCTGAGAAGTTGTTTTATAATAAAACTACCAAAAGCACCAAGCTTATTGCTATTATTGGGTGGCTGGCGAATGCAATCCAACCATACTGTCCCTACGGGTATAACACATGGTATGATTTCTGACAATAATCCTACGTATATTCAGATAAATTCCAGTGGCCTGGCAACTTCTCCCGGTGCTCTCAATCTGGGCCATTTGCATTCGCAGGCTATACTCTCAAAAATACTATAACTTTAACTGCTACAATTTTATTCTGGAAACATTTCGACTTTATTTTCAAAACATTCTGAAATTTCAACATTATTCTCGAAACATTCCAACTTTATTCTTAAAACATTTAGACTTTATTCTCGTTATTTCGACTTTATTCTCGTAATTTCAGCTTTATTCTCAAAATATTTGAACTTTATTCTTAGTTTAGACTTTATTCTTGAAATAAAAAAGTTATCTCGTCTGAATCAGGAGAGAAATAGGCACAGTCCAAAACATTTCTAAACAAATATGTCAGTGGATTTTGATGTCAGAGGACAACAGGGGATGGACCTGTCCAAATTATTATGGGTTATGGATAAAAAACTGAAATGTCTTAATATAGTTTTTTCTTAAAAACATGAAGATATTATTGGACTAGAGATGTTTTTACACTGTTTGAGCACTCATTCTGACAGCACCCATTCACTGCCTTTGTTGAACAAGTAATGTAATGCACTATTTTTTAGAAGAAAAATCCTCTACAACTTGGATGGCCTGAGGAGTGAGTAAATTGTCAGCAAATTCTTGTTTTTGGATGAACTATTCCTTACAATAGGCCTATCCTTCAGCAGCACCTTTTTAATGTAATTTCTAAACTTGACTCATTACAAAAGAATAAAATGTAGACTGTGTTTTTGGCAAACACCTGGTTTGGAACGCTTACAATAAAGCTAACAAAATTCTCAGTAGACAGTACGTTGATGTTCACCAGGAAACTCATATCAACTAGGGCACGCTCCCAAGGCAACACCCACAGTATTAATACCCAGACAGAAATAGAGAGGGGACAGGAGCTGATAAGACAACCATTAATTTTTTTTAGCTTTTACACAACTTTATCTAAAAGACGTGCAGCACCCCGCCCTGATTTAGACCCATGTTTACACACTAAAACACACACATACACAGTTTCCCTTTTAGGGCACTTTACTAAAAGTCATTATTTCCCAATATATTATGTAAACCAAAAAAAAAAAAAAAACTACACTAGAGTGCATTAAGGTTATTTTGGTAACACTTTAGATTAGGGAACACATATTCACTAATAACGAAGAGGTTTTTCTCTCAATAAACTATTAATTTTCTGCTTATTAATAGTTTGTAAGGTAGTTCAGTTTAGGTATTGGGTAGGATTAATATGTGCTTTATAAGCAGAGGTGGGTAGTAACGAATTACATTTACTTGAGTACATTTTTGGGGTAACTAGTATTTTTAGAGTATATTTAAAGATAGGTGCTTTTACTCTTACTCAAGTACATTTATAGTGAAAAAACTTTACTTTTACATTTTACATTTGATGGCGTTCCTCCGTTACTGTCCTCAGAAACATATCGTTGGAATTTTCATTTCATGTCTGCAGGGTATATACAGCAATCCTTAAGTTAAATTTACTACTTTTTAATACCTTTTTTACTACCTTCAGAATTTTTTTTTAAAACCATCACGACACTGAATTGCAAGTGTTAATCAGCGACCTTTCTATTATTTACACAGATTTTGACATATATAACATACAAAAAAAGAATAGATTTAGAGACTGATGTTGACAACATATTGCACATATTTATTTCACTTAGTAAATAAAAATAAAACAAACTACATAAAATGTGCAATGGAGAGAATGGATAGTTCCAGCACACTGGCTGGCATTCACTGCAAGATCAAGCATTTTAATGTGAATATATCATATTGGAGAGAGTTTTACCGTGCATCCTGCTGTAACCGGAAGAGGTGCGCGCGCTGTTTGAATAACGTTACTGAATGGAGAATGATTGACAGCCGCAGAGGAGGGAAAACGAGTTTCCGTAAACTTTAATGTTGTAAATAGACTTCTGTCAAAAAACTTCGGGAGCTGTCGGATTGAAAACGTGACGTGTGCTGTTGAACGAGCCGATTTGTTGATCAAACTGGAAATGACCAATCAGAAGCTAAAGAAAAGGAAACCACAGAACAAGATGAACATGACAGCGCCACGGCGACTTGGACTATCAAGAAAGAGGATAAACTCGCTGAACTTTGGCAAGAACAGCGAGCCCTGGCTCTGGGCAAAAGAAAAAATGGGGGTGCTGGGGGTGCAGTGCAGTGATGCGCGGGTTGAGTCATCCAAAAATATTTTTTATGATATTCGGGTCGCGGTCGTTCGGGTCGTTTGAAATAAAGATGCCAATCAAACCGTTGTAATTTATATAGTAGCCTACTTGACAATTTTCTATGAAATACATAGACCTACTATTTATTGGCTGAACAAAATATAGCCCACCTTTTGAATGTTGAGCGTTATTAACTGTTGAATAAATGCTGATGCAGGACAAAATGCCTATTTCCCAACACGTTGAACTGAGCAATGCCATTGCACCATTTTAATAGGCTACTTTTAAAGGAATATAGCTCAGTAATGTCATCTTTTTTTGTTCTCTTTCTTTTTGGAATTATTAGACACATTTCACTGTCTTTATTGTCTTTAATTTCCTTAATTATACAATTTCTAGCACTATTTTTAAACAAATATATATAAAATCTCATGTATAGGCCTATGCTTGTTTAAACCCAGGGATTAAAAACGATTCCAAGTAAAAACGGTATTTTTTCTTTACATTTCCAGAGAGCGAAAACGAACGAAATCAAATAAATTCAGGCACTATAATTAAATTATTCGTTTGATACAACTATTATAGCTATATAATTAATATATATATATAATAATATTATTTAGTCATATTCGTGATTCCTGAATTTATATATGAAAACTTCGTTTTGAAGTGCATTAGATATGTTTGTAAAAGAAAATTCGTTCAGCTGGCCTATTAAATTGATTTAATATTCTTGATAATTTTTAGAGGAAGTTAAAAGTTAAGAAAAAAGGGAATTAGCTTGTGGTCTATATATATTTAGGGCTATAGGCTAATCTTTTCCTTACATTTTATTACACTGTGTAGATCGAAATAAAAAAAATTTATTGATCATATTTTACATCGGAGAATCACCGACATAATTTAGAGTATAGCCTACTTCGAAAATGAAACTATTTAAATCTGTATAAAGGAAAGACAAAATAAATCACAACAAGAAAAATCTGTATTTTTCTTGTAATCAAGAACATTTCTTTTGACAAAATTACCTAATTAATGCCGAATGATGTTTGACAGTGAACGAATCTCCACCGCATATAATTGTTGCTGTCAGTCGCAAATATTAAACATGCGGGTCAGGAAGCGGGTCGGGGACTATATATATACACTGCTGTAAAGGTGAAGTTTTGTCAAGTTTGCAACGAGTGTACACACGCAAGGGTGATCGGACGGTACTTCCTGCATGTCTAGCAAAGAGTCACGGCTCATATTTTTTAAATGCAGTAAAGAGATAGACAGAGAGCAGTTGTATTTAACAGTAGCCTACATACACAGTATATTATACACAGCCTTCCTCTCAGAATGCGATTGCCTTGGAAATCGGCAGGTTTTAAAATCGTGCCGTGTACCACTGCGTCCGTAAAAAAAGTCATTCGTGACGTGTGCGTGGCCATACGGTCTTCCGACCGTCCGAATTCGCACCGTGTACGGCCGCCTTAAGCCAGCAACTTCTGTGTTCTGAGATGTTGCCCAACGACCACTGAATATGACGTCAGCATCAAACATAAGTTGAGACGGAGACGAAAGATCTTTGATCATGTCCCCAGATATGCTAAAGCCCATATTTAAACGAACTAACGCGAACGCAGATAGAATTTCAATCAGAATAGGACACCTGATAGTCTGAAAAAATAATACCTAATTTGGAAAAAATAATACCTTTGAGACCACATTTAATACTTTTAATGGCCTTAAATTTGACAATTTTGATTTATCACTTTTTAATACTGTTTAAAACCCCGCGGATACCCTGGTCTGACAAAACTGCGTTAATACTGCTGCGTATACAGCTGTTACTATGGAAACCGTAATATTTCAGCACTCCTAAAGCGCCCCCTCGTGACAGAGAGATAATTTTTCATTTCCAATACATTTTTTCAGCTGTTTATGGTCAAATGATTGCAGTTATCGACCCATGTTTTTATGCAGCAAACACAGAGTTGTAAATGTAAAAAGTTAAGGTGCCTTCTAAAAATCTAAACAAGTACAGTAATATTTATGTTTTAAATAAATATAATAAATTATATACTCAATTTATCCCGTTTAATGTTTTACAGGATGAAATGCCATAGTGTAACATATTTTGTTTTTGTGTGAAACTGTATCTGAATTTGAAATCATGCCATTTTATGGCTTAATATTCTACTTTACATTGTCCAATCCCATTACTGTTTATTTTACTTTTGCAGATCTTAAAAATGGTTATGAATTGCTTTAAATCAATATTTTAAAATTCTGCAGATACACTAAATGAAATAAATATAATGAAATAAAATTACTTCCTTGATATTTGTTTAGATTTGTGTATTAAAAACATTTTTGATTAGACTCCTATCTGATTTTCTATATTTAAAAAAAAGGTTTTTTTTTTTTAATTTGGGCTAGCTAAATTAATTTTACCAGTACCTGCCCGATATATATATATATATATATATATATATATATAAACACCTTACCTCAGCCTATGTTTTCAAGGAGAGGTGTGCGGAAGCTTTCCAAACAGTTTGAAATTCAGGGTTTTCACTTCATATCAATCAGATCAGAAGTAACTAGTAACTAGCTACTTGAGTACTTTATCCATCTGATACTTTTTTACTCTTACTCAAGTAACTATTAAGATTGTTACTTTTACTCTTACTTGAGTAAATATTTCCATAAGTACTTGTACTTTTACGTGAGTACAGATTTTGGGTACTCTACCCACCTCTGTTTATAAGCACTAACAAAAAGCCAATATGCTAGTTACATGCATGCTAATAAGAAATATATTCAGTAGTGAATAGTGTTCCGTAATCTAAAGTGTAGGTTTTAAACTTTTAAAATTTATTGATATTTCATTTCTCAAAACAATATTCTTGAGTATACTTCTTCTCAAATCGGTGTCAGTAAACAACGGGTTCCTACTGTGGGGCATGTTGTTACTAAAAGTCAGTAGATACATTTTTTTCTAGGCAGTAAAAAAAGTTTAAATAGCTTTTTTGTCAACAAAGCGTAAATATACTAGTCTATAAAGAAACTTACTATAATAACCAATACCAAGAATCAATTTATTACTTATAAAGTTAAACATAAGATATGACTTTGCCTCTTTGCCTATAATGTCTTATTTAAAACGCTAATAATACGAGGCATGGAGAGAGGTTCATCTCTGATTTTGGAGACGGTTTGAAGACAGTTTCCTGATGGGAAATCTACCACTCGTCACATGGCTTTACTGACCTCGGCTCAGTCTCCCCTCCCTTCTCCTCCTGGGTTCGGGGTAACGACCGACCATCTACTCTGTGGCACATGGCACATCTTATCTCCTGTTCCCCGCATGGCAACGAAAATCAAGCTACGCTCTGCTAACGAGCGTTCTGTGAATGTGCGTCCTGATAAACTCCATTCTCTCCTCATTCTCTAACACAGACACTCACCACAATGAGTTGAAGGTACTCATGCAGCTGGATAAAAATGTCTGATCTGTAATGGATATCTGAGAGGTGCTTAAAAGATGAGATCTATCACTGGTAAAAAAATAAAATAAAACACTCAAATTTCAATCCAAGCAATTCCACTTCCATTCCATCCAGCCAATATTGGTTCAGCAGCTGCTCTCATAGAGCTCTTTATCTCAATATGACAGCAACTTGAAGACAATGGCTGCATTTTATTATGTCTACTTCCATACTATTTACTATGCGAAATGTGCAAGAAATGAGTATTTTGTCTGAATTCATAATATTTGAAAAACAGTATGTAAAAAGCATTCAGGTGACTCACTACGTCCATACCTACTATCCCATTAATGGAGTTACTGGCATATTTACCCATATTTATACTACATAGAACATATGTGACCCTGGACCACAAAACCAGATTTATCATCTTATTTTAAAGATGAATTAATAATAAATAAGCTTTCCATTGATGTATAGTTTGTTAGGATAGGACAATATTTGGTCGGGATACAACTATTTGAAAATCTGGTATCTGAGGGTGCAAAAAACATTGAGAAAATCACCTCTAAAGTTGTCCAAATAAAGCTTTTTGCGATGCACATTACAAGTTTTGATATATTTACAGTAGGACATTGACAAAATATCTTCATGGAACATGATCTTCACTTAATATCCTATTGTTTTTTGACATTAAAGAAAAATTCATCAGTTTGACCCATACAATGTATTTTTGGCTATTGCTACAAAAATACCCATGACTACTTAAGACTGGTTTTGTGGTCCAGGGTCACATATTTTTCAAACCAAATGTAGTACTAGACAGTGCTAGTAATTACTTTGTGTCGACTATATAATAGGGAAGTATGCATATTCGAATGCAGCCAAAGATATAAATGCACATGTCAAATGTTGCTGATTACCTTTCTACATCTGCGTGTTTGCCATACTGGAAAGGTCAAGAGCCACCTATAAATTCAAAAGAGTATTTACAGTCTTTAACAATCGCTTCCAATGGAGTTTCACAAGATTTAATTTGTCATAAATTCTGCATATTCCAGGTAACATACAGCATTAAAACTAATACTAATGACGACTAATACTAATAAAAACTAGTGTTCATTAAATAAACAGATTAAAAGGTCCACAAACATACAAAACAATTATTTAAACCAAACATTTTTTACTAAAGCAGACTACATACCATCATAAGCATTGTAATATTTTAAATTTATCAGAAAACAAAATTAAGTTTGTAATAACAGAGGAAGCCTTTTGAACGACCCTTCGTGTGTCGCCCTATATAAAAAAGGGCGCGAAACGCTGTTTGGCGTAGTAACTGGATTTTACATGTTGCAAAATTCCCATGAATTTGTTTAAAAACAAAATTTCTGTAGCAAATTTCATGGTTTCCCACATTATGGCATGACAAAAAATAGAAGATTATCACACTGCCAATCAATCTATTATATGGGTTTTTGCTGTCCACACAGCATACTGAAGCATCTCTGTCGTCTGCCATTTAAAAAGATTTCCTGACCGTTTCAAGATGGCAGCGCTGTTCACGTTGGAGTTCCAGTTGACAAGTAAAGAGGAACATAAGCTGCGTCCCAATTCGCATACTATCCGTCCTAAATAGTATTCGAAAATAGAATTAGTATGTCCCAAATCGTAGTATGTTCAAAAAAGTATTCCAAAGATTCCCGGATGGTCTACTACTTAACTTCGGAATTCGAAGTGCGGATCAATGCACACTCTAACGGCTAATATTGCCCAGAATACATTGCGCCGTGAACGAGGATTCGATTAGAACTACAAACACGCATAAAAAGTTTAAAAAAACTACAAACATGGAGGATATGCACGACCAACGGACAGGTAGAGAAATGGGTTTGAGAGTGATAAATAATCATTGTGTAACCTGATAAAAATATTTTATTAATGTTATCCGCGTTATATTTCATGTGCAGCAACATTATGAACATTTATAATGATAGGTTTGGTCATTAACGTTTAAAGGCATAATTATGCAAACACAAGAGCAGAGTCCTCGGCATGAAAGACTCGTGAAATAACGTGCCTCTTCATTTCTCTCTAATACGGTAGGAAATCAAATTAAAACGAAATGTAGATAATGTTAACTGTGATGATTGACAGGGCAGTTTAAACAGTGACAGGATTCAGGTAACTAAGCAACAGAGCGTTCGTTAAAGAAGCAGTTATGACGAAGTAGTATGTCCCAAAGACTGCCTACTATTCTGCTACATACTCAAAAGTATGTACTTTTTCTCTACAAAAAGAGTACATACTTTTAGGGCATAGTATAAGTAGGCGAATTGGGACGCAGCGATAGTTTAGCACACAGCTGATACTCTGCAAAACAGTACCAGAATAGTCTGTCCCTCAGGCCGATTGCCTCAGTATGTGTAGGACACCTCCATCTAGTGACCATAAATATGAAATGCAAGTGAGCTGAATTGTTTTTGGTTGGTCTATGCAAATTAATGTACAGATAAAATGTTTCTAGGCCATGGTGAATATTGCCAGCTTTGTGTACTATATAAATTTTACAACTAAAGCTAACCTCTCATAACCTAGTGAATCTCAGGCATCTATATTTTTTGAGCAAGCATACAAATATAATTCATTTTCAAGATAAATGAACGCATGGTTTGGTATAATGTAGGCCTACCTTTCTAACACATAGCAATAGTAAGGAGTAAGGGCAGAATGAGGTAGCATTTGCAAATTTTTCCCTAATGTGTTCTGTAATTGTCAATAGAGTTATCATTTTACAGTTAAATAGGGTTGAGGTCAAAAGTTTACACCCCCTTTCAGAATCTGTAAAATTATTTTACCAAAATAAAATGAATCATACAAAATGCATATTGTTTATTTAGTACTGACCTGAATTAGATATTTCACATAAAAGAGGTTTACATATAGTCCACAAGAGAAAATAAGTTGAATTTATAAAAATGACCCCGTTCAAAAATTTACATACACTTGATTCTTAATACTGTGTTCTTACCTGAATGATCCACAGCTGTTTTTGTTTGTTTGTTTTTTTGGTTAATGTTCATCAGTCCCTTGTCAAATTCCTTAGGTCCCACAAATTCTTTGGTTTTCCAGCATTTTTGTGAATTTGAACCCTTTCCAACAATGACTGTATGATTTTGAGATCCATCTTTTCACAACTGAGGGACTCATATGCAACTGTTACAGAAAATTCAAACACTCACTGATGCTTCAGATAGAAAAACAATACATTAAGAGCCAGGAGTGAAAACTTTAAGAGAATCGAGGTGTGTACATTTTTCTTATCTAAATATATTTTTTCATTTAGTACTGCCCTTCAGAGGCTACAGAAGATAGTTACATGTTTCCCAGAAGACAAAATAAGTTAAATTTGCCCTTATCTTCAAATTCATTTTTTTTTTTTCTTGCAGACTATGTGTGTCTTTTATGTGATATATCTTATTCAGGTCAGTACCAAATAAACAATAACATGCATTTTGTATGATCCCTCTTATTTTGGTAAAATGATAAACATTTTGCAGAGTCTGAAAGGGTAATGTAAACTTTTGACCTCGACTGTAGATAAATATTATACACTTGGAGAAATGTATCCACCTTTTTTTTCAATGCAGAAGGAAGTTGTTTTCTGTGAATGTGTGAGACGAGAAATTGCAGTAAACGGTAAAACTGTTTGCACTCAAACCACCGTGTTCATAATTAACATAATACTAAAATTATATGGTCAGACACAGTTTGCAATATCAAGCAGCAAAACAAGCTCTTTCGTACAGCTAAAAATAGCTGGAAGAGATGAGACCAGAAGCCTCGGACATAAAACTTAAATAGCTTACGGGAAAAATAATGTGGATAATAGACATTTTAGCAGAAAAATATATATAATATGTAATATCTAGACAAAGTTTGTTATATCTGCCATGTGGAAATTATTTTCAATAACAAAAATGGTTTGAGGATAAAAGATGTTACATGCAGCTATATTTGATAGGCCCTTTATTAACATATTTTTAGCAATATTTCATTTTTCTAAATGAATAGGCTGACACAGCCTACCCCACTCTTCCCATGTCTGACAGAAAATCAAAGTAACCAGTGTTTATTATTATATTCTTTTATTGATTTGTAAAACATTTGACCAATATTACATGAAATCAGGAACATGAATTTACAATACTTTATGATGTAAAAGAAAACAAAAAGAAAACAAAACAGGCAATTTTAACCGTTTCATGAATGGTCATATTCAACTGGTTTTGTCCTGGTGAGCAGGCATACTACTGTTAGCCTGTAAACAGCTAGCATTTGTATTACAGTTTTCCTTATGGTACCCATTCACTCAGAGACAGAAGTGCTTCTGCACTTATGAGCCATTTAGTGCCACAAACTTTCTATTGATCTCCTGTCCAATGGTGCCCAGACAGAAGAGGAGAGGTAAAGATCACGTCTCTCTTCATTTCCCTTTGTCACAGCCCACCCGTCATCAATCGGAATCATCATCTACTCCATTTTAGGATTGACCTGGCATGAGGTATTGACTGTAGAGTGTATGTGTGTTTTCGTATGAGGTAAAGTAGGAGGAAGTGTGATTTGAGTAGATGACGTCCGCTCGACACGTCGCCGTTCCAAAAGAGAAAATGAGAGAAGGCCGTGCTCTAACAGGTTTTGTGTAATTATTTTTGCGGAGCAGCAAAATCCAACTGAGCAGTCAGAATAAAGAAGGGGAGGGGCCTGAGGATGGCCAACCAATCCCAGCAGCAACTGAACACTGTCAATCATGGAAGTGACCACGCCTTAACAGCTCTCAGCTTTCTTGTGAAGGTGTCTGTCTTGTCTGTCTGTCCGTCCGTCCATGTATGTGAATGTTTCAACGAGTTGAAGAAAGCTAAAGATACAAATACTGTACACACAGATAATAATAGTTTTAAAAAATCTGATAAAACAGCTGTTAAGGCGTCTTTGTTGTTAAGTGATATTCATACATGAGGTACTGGGTTGTCCATGTGAGCCACTGCACAGCAATAAATACAAACATGAATCATAAAAAAATACAAATCAAATGTGTCTGTTCCCCAGAGAGGTAGTTTGTTATGGTTACATTTTGGACTCGGAAAAGAGACCAACATCAATTTCATCTTCGTCTTTCTCATGTCTCACCATCATCATCATCATCACCATGCATATTGTATATTTTGCAACTGTTTAAACGTGACATTTTGGCCTGGTTTGTCTGATCTAGATTTATGGTAAGTGCTGCAGGGATTTTCTCACTCGTTCATCACGAACGAAACAAGCAAGTGAATGATTACAAAAATGCTCAAGACTGGAAGATTTCATCGTTTTCCAGTTTAAAATTGAGTGTACACCCTCATCCCACAAAGTACTGAGCAGCTTAGTATAGAGAGAAGGCATGAAGACGATAAAATAGACAGTTGAAAGAGCAATAAGATCATGAAAGAAAAAATTATATATATGCCCGCACTGGGCTAGAGGTTAGCATTCAGTCGTACTTTCCTATATTTGCATATCTACCCACACATACACATACAACCCTCTGCCCTGTGCCGCCACTTGTACACTGATACCAGAATATCAAAACTAGTCTACAAGAAAATATTTTAATCTTTTACATTTGCAAAGTAATACTCATAGATATATATAGCAAACCTTCCATATCATTAAATTTTAAGTGCCATGACTAAGGTATTTAATAGTAATATACTGAGGAAACGATAACCTTCTCACTCTTTCTCCTTCTCACACAAAAGCACACATTCCCCATCAATGCGGGGCCGAATATGCGACACCCAAACATATATGAATATACTTGGTGTATAGATAAATGCTATACATCGCCCTCACTTCATAAACGCACGCTTCCACAGATACACACTCGCACTGCTTGCGCCTTTCCGAGCGACTGCAGTTTCCAGGTAGTTAAAATCAGCTTACGTGATCATTAAATCGTCGACCCAGTTCCGACACCAAACTCACACCTACAGACAATCTTCATTAACTATGATTAACTCTCATACCACAGAAAAGTTTTTCCTAATGACCCTGAGCCCTGACTGAGAGAAGAAGATTCATACGAATCAGATGTGATTAGAAAAAAAAGAGAGTATGTGGAGAGAACGAGATAAATAAAGCAACTCTGTAAGCATCAGCCCTCTAATGCGACTCCAGGAGCCCTTGGCGACAGTCTCGCAAATATCACTTACAGATATTATACACAGTGGAGAAAAAGGATTCTTACATACTCCAAAAGCATAAAAAGATCAATAAAAATGATTAAGTGTGAACAGCTGAGGCTGAGCTAAGGCAGTTGTGTTTGGTTTAGAGGACACAATGCAGGCAGTGGCTTGTGTGATATTAACATGGTGCCCAAAGACATGCAAAAAAAAAAAAAAGTCTATACCATGGCCACCATGGAATTAGAGGTCTGTAATAACTGTTTAGATTAAAACAACCAGCATAAGACGAGAATGTGTTATACTGTAATTAGAATATGCTTTGAAGAACCTCCCTGTGCCAACAAAATATCAGATATATCCAGGTAGCATGTAACACTGCAGTTACTAATAATGAAAATTAAAATCATAAATTATCCAGCATGCTGCTTTTTTTGAGGTACTTTAAAAACGTGAGAATTAAATAAATTAGTCTCAATTCCCAATCGAAGCAAAACAAACAAACCTTTCAGGAAGATATCAGGTCTTAGTTCAGTTAAAAACAAAAAACATTTGTTTTAAAGGGTCAATTTTCAAGCATTCAAGATTTTTGAATACAGTAATGTGAAAAAAAAAATAGTCAAGGTAATATTAAGGGAAAAGATATATTATTTAAAGAGCAGGTCATATGGGTTTTCAGAAAATATATTTTTACGTTTGTAAAGTAGCTATCCTTCAGTGTAAACAGTCTGCAGTTGTTAATAAAAAAAAAATGCATTATAAATAAAGATAGGACTAGGCTTTAGCCTAGTCCTAGACTAAAATGTAACTCTGAGCCATTTTAACTGAAAGAAATTTGCACTGACTAATCTTAAAATATATCAGTGCCTTTGTTTTGTCTCAAAATCCACACCAGTAATGTTTTTTCTAAGCAGCTTTATAAAAATTACTTAAACTATGGCCTAATCCTGGCTTAGTCTAAGCCCTGTCTGTGAAACCGGGCCATTGTCTCTCAAAAGAAAGAGTTGACTCTGAATTGCTTTAACAAGTCATATTTCAGAATATTCTGCCTGTCACCAATCCATGTCACTCAGTAACACATTAGCATAATCCCCATCTGCCCACAAACACTTCCGCTAGTTAGTGTATTTACATCATGTTGAAAAGACGCTGTGTTTTGCGCTGTGAACGCAAGTCTGATTTGTTTTCATTGCTGAAAGATGATGATGTGAAGAATCAGTGGTTAAAATTAATTTGTTTCATGATATCACAGCATTTTACTGAGGACCGCTTCTCTAATCTATTTTGATTTACAAACGGTGTTGTTTCATCAGTTAGGCACGATAGCACTCGGCTAGTCTCAGCCTCAGGCGTCACGCCCACGGAACGCTGGCTAAACGTCTGATGCATATGGTACGCTTAACTGGAAACACTTCAGAAATGTCGAAGTCGTCATCTGATTAGTTGAATTTGATCGCCAAGCTGCCATGAATTCCAGACCTTCAGCCGTCAGTCTGAAGGTCTGGCTACGCGAGACTAGCACTCGGCTAACGTATCCACTATTATGGTTTCGTTAAGTGTTTACAGTTTAGCAGCTAAACTTTAGATGCGGGCACGATTCAATTGCATAAGTGTTCAAATGTCTTTTATGTCATTATTTTAAGAACGGACTGGAACACTATATAATTGTTTTATGTAAAGTTGCATGCTCAGGGTTGCCAAGTTTTCACAACAAAACCTGCCTAATTGCTACCCCAAAACCAATGGCATTAAAAGCCACGTTCCGGGGTGTAAAGTACACGCTTTTTGTCAGATTCCCCAGGGGCTAAAAATGACATTACTGGGGTTGCTTCAACCAGCGACATCAAAAACAACCGCAGACTTGGCAACACAGATTGTAGCGCTTGCTAACTTGCTCTCACACTCCTCTCTGTGCCAAAAACAACAGGCTTGGCCGGCTGACCTATCAGTTCAGAGTAGGCTTATGGATGGGAGGGGTTTACAGACATTATGCTAAAGCTGCTTCGAACGAACCGTTTCAAAATCATTGACAAATGACTATGTACAAATGTATATTCTGAGAAAATTAAAATGTTTTCTGACCTTAGATGCATTTGCAAATGTTGTAGGGGGCTTCAGCACAATATTAGGGCACTTTAACAAAACCATATAACCTGCTCTTTAAAATGTAAAAAATACATAATTGTAATATGTATGATATTCATTATAATTTATTTTGGGTTGAAATATGACCCAGACATTTTTATTGTAGCCGTTTAACTCTTGCTTGTGTGAAAATGTACTATAAAAAATTCATGATAAAAAGCATTCAGGATTCAGCTGTCATGAGAAAATAACTGATAGCTAAGGAAGAGTAAAACTCTGTTAGGGAAAAACATAATTAGTTGAACTAATTCGGAAAAAAAGTGTTACCAAGAAAAACAATGAATGATGGAATGCAAGAGTTGAGAAATATGTAACTCTATAGGTTACATTGTAAAGGCAGAAGGTAAAGCGCTCAGCTTTTTAAAACATAACCCATGATTCCTGTTTGCATAAACGCACAGTTAGATCGCAGTCTTTGTTTATATATTCATCATAACCAGCCAGGGCTGCAGGGTCTCCCTCTGCTAGATTCTACCATTAGCCACAAGAAGCGCTTATATCAAACTCTATTTACACTGATTTGAAAAGGTACGAATATAGATACTGAGTCTTATTTACAGATTAGCTGTGTGGCAAGTGCTAATGCCGCACTGACCACTTTGCAGAGGCGTCAGGTTATTGGCCAATCACAGCACAGGCAAATAACAGTAGAGAAGACAGCCATTGTTCAGCGACCTATCAGAGCTCTGGAGGCAGAGGAAAGGGGGGCCGGAGCTGCCGTTTGATTGGTTAAGTGCCTAGGCGAGGGGTGAGTTAGAGCTGTGTGCTTGCATTAGTACTTTTAACCCTGTGCATTTAAAGGCAGGAGGTGAAGAGACAGGACATCAGCAGTAGTGGACAGCGCTTTGGGGACCATGCAGAGGTTTAGAACAGGACCACGCACTCACACACTCATCCTACACATGCAGTGTAATACTGTTGGCTATTGATAATACAGTAAGATATACTGTATCGAGTTGCCACAGTGAAAAACACTATGACCATATTACATTCTCATAAGAATGTCTTCCTTACATACACACAAACAACAAACAACAAACAAACAAACGGAAACATCTATGGCACTCCCTAGCCGATCTGTGAATGATGAGGGGATACACTTACACACACACTACTCACAAACTTTGTCCTGGAAACTCTGTATGCATTTTAAGGTGATTGCCCGTACATTCACTCACTCCACAACCCTCCGGGTCACGCCGTTTGACCCGCGTGTCTTGTTCCGATTCGGGTGAAGTTGCTAAGTGACCTGTCCGCCGAACACCTCCAGCACGAGAGGGGTCAGCTGCATGCTGTGTTCGGGCTGGAAAGAAAGGGAGCGGTACTGTTTGGAGTGCTCTTCGTTCAGGCTGCGGAGGTCCGCCAGCTTCTGGATCATCTTAGCGTAGAGCAGACGCCCCCCTGGGTGATGCGCACGGATGTACGCCTGCAGGACCTCAGATATCTTGTCCTGCAACGCTTCCACTCGCTCATGGTCCTGCACCCCGGGCCGGTCTACGAGCACACAAACAAACAAGTGAGATTGCTATTTGCAAGCACGGGCTTGTTACATGTGAGATATCACAGTCTGTCTAATGGTTGGTGTGTATGTGATACAAGCTGACCTGGAGACAGCAGGCAAATGGCCATCAGCAGCACATGTTCCTCCTCATGTAGGCTGAGCTTTTTCAAGCCCACCTGAAACTTCACCAGAGGCTCCAACAGCTCCAGAGTGTGTCCAGCTGTGCCCCCAAACATACACAAAATTAGGATGATTTTAATAGGCTCATTATTAACAAAGACCAACTACAGGTGTTGTTCATCACATTGACTATGAACCTGATTGAATATACAGTGCCTTGCAAATGTATTCATACCCCTTCATTTTTGTCACATTTTGTTTTGTTGCAGCATTATATTAAACTGCTTTAAATTAGTTTTTCCCCACATCAATTTACACTCCATACACCATAATAATGACAAAGCAAAAACCAGATTTGTAAATTTTACAAATTTATTAAAAACAAAACACTGAAATAAGTACATTGCATAAGTATTCATATCCTTAACTCAGTACATTGTTGAAGCACCTTTACAGCCTCAAGTCTTTTTGGGTATGATGTGACAAGCTTTGCACATCTGCATTTGGCAATTATCTGCCATTCTTTGCCTCACCTTTTCACCTCTCAAGCTCTGTCAGCTTGGATGGGGGCTGGCAGACATTTTCTAGAGTCCTAGTTGTTCCAATCGTCTTCCATTATGGATAATGCTTCTGTGAACCTTCAATGCAGCAGATGTTTTTCTGAACTCTTCCCTAGATCATTGCCTTAACGCAAGTCTGTCACTGAGCTCTACAGGCAGTTATCTTGACTTTAGGACTTGGTTTTTGCTCTGATATGCATTTTCAGCTGTTAGACCTTTTCTGAGAGGTGTGTGCCTTTCTAAATCATACTCATTCAAATGAATTTGCCACAGTTTAACTCCACTCGAAGTGTAGTAAAATCTAGAAGCAATATGAATGCTCCTGAGCTAAATTTCGAGTGTCCCAGAAAAGGGTATGAATACTTATGCAACGGGATCTTTTCAGTTTTTTATTTTTAAATAAATTTGCACAAATGTTAAAAACCTATTTTTTGCTTTGCCATTATGGAGTAGGGAGTTGTAGATTGATGTGGGGAAAAAAGTAATTTAAAGTAGTTTAACATAAGGCAGCAACATAACAAAATGTGAAAAAAATGAAGGGGAATGAATAATTTCGCAAGGCACTGTATACTAACATGCATTTCTTTATACTTAACACTAGCGCTGTAAAACTAGTATTAAAAATCTTCGTTTCTGTTCTACTGAAGAAACAAAGTCACCTACATCTTGGATGCCTTGGGGGTGAGTAGATAAACATCAAATTTTCATTTTTTGGTTGAACTATCCCTTTAATACATAATTAAATTAAACAAACTTAATGAAACAAACAATACTTTCATGTACTGATCTATATTTACGCAAATTGCTAATGTTAATGTGTACATATACAGTTTAAACATTTTAAATGAATTAAAGGAACTAGTGTGAATTAACAACATACAACATTAACGTAGATAAATGCTATAAAACAATTATTAATATTAGTTCGTGATATCTAAAGCATGTGAAGTTTGAACTTTGAAGTGTTACTATAAATGTTTGTACTATATTCTTTTAAAAGTTGTTAGTTTTATGTTTTGTTATCCAAAACAAAGATGTAAATGGATTTTTAATTTTAGCTTGGCATCCACAATTTTGGGAGCCACTTTATTGTCTCCATGTGTAAAACTGGGATAATAATTAAAATTATTTTGAGAAAATTCATTTTAAAAAAAAATTCACAAATTCAACAAACCTACTGCTGACAAAAAAAAAAAAAAGAAAAAAAAGAAAAGAAAGAAAATGAAATCTTTTCTTTGCGATATACCAAGTAAACCTTGACATAATTTGCAACTGTTCAGTGTTATTTTGTATGCTCACATGCTATTACAGTATTTATCAATATTTCGAATTTCATATTTTCATTTTATTTCAAGTTTTAAGTTTAGTTTTGTTTAGTTTAATTTTTTGGTTTTTAAAATTTCTATTTAGTTTTTAATTTATTTTTATTACAGCTTTAGTTTTATTAATTTTAGTACATTGAATGTGTCAATTGCGTTGCTGTTGATGCAGGGTCAGAAAGCTTTCGGATTTAATCAAAAAATATATTTGTGTTCTGAAGAAGAACGAAGGTCTTACAGGTTTGGAAGGGCATGAAGGTGAGTTAACAATGACAGAATTAAATTTTTAGGCGAATTAACCTTTTTAACTTGTAATTTTTATTTCAGCTTTATTTCAATTAATGAAAATGATTTTTAATTTAGTCTTAGTAAACAATAACAAAACTGGAACCACCGCATGTCAACGCATGAAACAATGCAAGTCTGTTTGCGTGTACCTTTTGTTACATCATTGACGCAGTATTTAAACTCGGGTCCTCCACAGCTCCAGCTCATGTCCTCCAGACTGAAAGACTGGTTGGACCTGAGCATGATCACTTCTATAGCACTGGACTTGAGCAAAGCAATCTGATCTTCAGCTGTCAGCTCTCTGAGACACACAAACAGACACAAACGCACACACGTCAAATGTTGGCACTTGCTGGATTCTGTGAATGGCAGATGTAGAGGGAGTGGGTGCATTCAGTGCAGACAACATGACACTCCTATGGTTACCACAGCAACATGCGGTCCGTAATGCATATGTATGTACGCACATTCTGAGGAAGCTGGGAAATACATGGAAGTGCACAGAGGCAGGCAAGAAACATGTACTGAGAGTGACAGTCTATAACAGTGGTTCTCAATCCTGGTCCTGGGGGACCCCTGCTCTGCACATTTTGCATGTCTCCCTTATTTAACACACCTGATTGAGATTATCAGCTCATTAGTAGAGATCCATGAACTGAACTAACAAGCTGAAGATCTCAATCAGGTGTGTTAAATAAGAGAGACATGCAAAATGTGCAGAGTAGGGGTCCTCCAGGACCAGGATTGAGAACCACTGGTCTATAAGGTCAAGCCTATTTTTATGTTCCTTTAGGAAATTAAATAGACGATAGTCAACATTAGCCTGTTGGGAAAAAGGTGAAACTTTCTACAAACAATCACCACTAAAACAGATGAAAAGAATGTAGAGAATATCCTTCATTAAGACCCTTCGAGGCCCTGTGAATTAAAATTTACTATTTGTCTTCAGCAGAAAAGTAACGAAGACTTTTAATTGAAGCCATGGTCCTTGGTGATTCATAAAAAGCCAATGGCCACCCTCACTTTAACAATAAAAAACATATACAGGCAACAAAAACAATACATGTGGCTCCTGACAATATTTTAAGTCCTTATGAAGCGAAATGATCAGTCTGTGCAAGGAGCGGCACATTATATACAAAAACTTTACCTGTAATCCACAGGCAAACAGGAAATCTGATTATTTTCAGTGAGCTGGTTTGGGAAGCGTGATTTAATTAAATGTTTCAAATAACTGATTTGCTTACGTAATCAGTAATGACATTTTGTTTAAGTAATCAGGTAATGACAATATTGAAGTAAAACACAATGTTTTACTTGTCTAAAGCATATTAGGTAATTCAGACAGGGATTTTTACGTGGCTGGTGAGAGATAAACGTCAACATTCTGGATTCGGACAGCAATAAAATCAAAGCCTACCCCCAGTAAATAGCGAAAACAACTTATGTCCCCCATGAGAAACAATTACTGTCCGAACAGGGCTATTGACATTTTATAAATCACCAAAGACCATGGTTTCAGCAAAAAATCTTCTTTATTCTTCTGCTGAAAAAAAAAAGAAGTCACCTACATCTTGGATGGCCTGGAGGTGGGTAAATTAACAGCAAATTTAAATTTTTCGGTGAACTATCCCTTTAAGACCCTGTTTTTGCTGCACACTACAATTGACCAGAGCAATTGTTTTAAATGTATTGACTTTATTAAATGTTTTTTTTTTCTTTTCTGGTTTTCTACAGCAAAATTAAAATCAGAAAAATTTAACAATATGGAACTCATATGTATTAATCAAAATTACTGTTGTTTAAAAAAAAATTCTGCTGCTGTTTTTGTGCAGCAAAATTCTCTCAGTTGTACAACTGAATTCCTTCTAGCTACTGCTGAATTTCTTCAAATTGCATTTAAGTAAATTCCTTTCACCCGCCATTCTAAATAAAATTTATGAATTAAAAATTTTTGCCTGATACACAAATACAAAACTTTACCTGAATCCAGGAATCATCTTGGCAAAGCCGATGACCTTCTGAATGCTGTAGGAAACCAGGTCAGCCAGGTGAGGAAGCATGGAAAGACTAGTGCCCTCATCCTCCTTTGAGTCTGGACTAGAGTTTAAACCCTGCTCCTGATACATCATCAACAGACTGCTCAGATTCATCTTACGATCTCCGGACTCTACAGATGTGAAGAGAGAGAGAGAGAGAGAGAAAGAATGAGAGAAAGAGAGAGAGAGAGAAAGAGAAAGAGAAAGAGAAAGAGAAAGGAAACAACAACAACAAAAAAAAGATTAATGCTTTGCTTCATGAGCAACCTTTCAAACTCAACAATCCATGTAACAGTTACACTGGAAGTCTTCCAGCATTTTCTGAACACTGACTAACAGATTTACAATCTAAACAGATGCCAACAAAAGTGATCATTCTTTGATTTTACTGTATTTCTTTGCATTGAATAAAATCAACTATTGTTTTTGTGGCAGGCCAGTGAAAAAGCTGGTAAGGCAAGTAAAAATGAGAAAAAAATGGCCCATTATTTTGAGACACTGGCCGATAACTGCGTCCACTTAGCTGATTAACAGAAGCTTTATCTCCCCCTTGTGTAGGGTTGGGAATCGAAAATCGATTCCGATTCTGGAATCGGATACTTAAGATAAAGAATCGGATACTTGTTATAAAATTAAAATTTCGATTCCTCGTATCGACTCCTGGGTGCATTTTTTTCATCTAGCAATCTGCCAGGACCTTCCGTGGTAATGTAAACACACATCAGTCTACTAGATGGTTCGCAGGAAGCGCTCGTAAGTGTGGCTACACTTTGTAAAAACCGAAGCAAAGCTACCGCTGCACGCAAACTTCATCTTAGAGATCTGCAAGGGACGGATTTTTTTATTCCCGCGCCCACCCGCTCCAGCAGAAATGTATGTTATTTCGTCCCACTTAAGCCCGCAAAAGCCCACATAAAGTAACTTATACCCCCCCGCGGGAAGACAGGTATCTACTTCATCTCTTGGCTGCATGAAACAAACCCTCCCGTTAATGTAAAGGCAAAGATGATCAGAGTAATAGTAACGTACATTAGTCACACTGTTGATTCACAAACTATTCATGATTTCGGGGCTCTGATCCATAGTATTTTTGTGTGAAATTTCAAAATATTTGCATAGTTGTCAAAATGAATGTCCTGTAAGTGTTTTATAATGAATGCTTACCCATAGAGGTGGATCTTGTAAGGGTCAGTGGTGTTTATGCACATATAAGCACCAGCATAAACAGATTTAGAATGTATTTGCTGTATTTTTCATTTATATGTTTATTTTATAATAAATACAAACAGTAGATATTCAGTCAGTCCAGTTCAAAAGGACAGGTTTAGTGAGTGGTATTTTGGCATCTCCCTGTTGTTTGGCAGGTTCACTTACTTAAGAAAGAGTAATCTGAAGTTGTGAAGAATATCTGCATTAAATAATTCAGGAGCTTTAAATCTGTATATGTATATACATGTTAAAATGTTAGAGCAAAGGGTTTTCTTTTAAATTCAAAAGTATAGCTTTAATTTAAAGTTTGTTTGAATTTATTTTATAACATGAAGTAGAAAAACAAAAAGGCAAAACAAATGTTTTGGTTAATATAAAAGGTAAAAAAAATAAACACCTTGTCAGGCATAGGGGGGCCTTGCACAATTTACCCGAGAAGGAGGGGGGCCCCGGTGTAAAAAAAAAGGTTGAGAACCCCTGTAATAAAATAATATGTTGCAAGCAAGCACTGAAAATAAACATGTTTGATATATTAATATTTGACTTTTGTTGTTTTTTTTTTTTTTTACAAAATTGGAATCGAAACTGGGAATCGAAAAGAATCGGAATCGATAAGTGGAATCGGAATCGATAAAATTCAAACGATACCCAACCCTACCCTTGTGTCTGTTCCAAAATCTGCCAACAGCCTTATATAATACAGCCAAATAACAAACAACATCCATTTTAAATTTTTTAGTGAATTGTAAGGAAATATTGTGGAAAAGTTCATTTCAGCAATTTTGTGTACATTAAGTTAGCTGTCATGTACTATGACTGCACAATTATGGGTAAAATCATTGCCGTTAGGGCTGGGCGGTATACCTTTTCATACCGAATACCGGTGTTTTTTTTTTAATGATATT
Organism: Garra rufa; assembly: GCF_049309525.1. Taxonomy (NCBI): domain Eukaryota; kingdom Metazoa; phylum Chordata; class Actinopteri; order Cypriniformes; family Cyprinidae; genus Garra; species Garra rufa. The sequence goes on from NC_133372.1 coordinate 32,228,145, forward strand.
CATTTTTCATATACCCCAATACCGGTGAGTGTGTGCGTACAAAGCGCTGGGAACACGTATGTTGACAGAAACAGAAACCGCAGCTTGCACGTGCTTGTCTGAAGCAACACATCTGAGGTGTGGACGTATTTCAGTATATCTGAGAAAGACCCAGGGTTAGCGATTTGCAAAACTTGTAATGCCGAAATTTCAAGAGGGGGTGTGTCTGCAGTCGTGTGTGCAGTGATGAGAGCAGAGATCGGCGCATTGTGCGCAGACAGATGTAGCTTTCAGTGAGAGAAAAACAATGGCTTTACGTTGGTGTTACGTCGCAATATTTTAAAGATATGTCTTTTCTATATACTGTATTTTTATTAATATTTATGTTTTAAAGCCAATGGATATCACACAAGCAACGTGTAAACTGATCAATATGTTAAAGTGAAAGTAAAAACTGACTTTCAGCATCTGATGTGCATTCTGTCAGACAATGAGAGACGATTATACTTCATATGCTGATATTAATTTAGTCCCTTAATATTTTTCTTGTGCCCCGAACATGGTGGGGAAAAAAATAAAAAATAAACGTATTTCGTGTAAGGTTTGTTTTTGAAAGTCTTAAATAAAGCTCTTAATTTTCATTGATGACTGCAGTGTTATTAGGGGGTTATGAAAGTCATAATTATGATTTCAGGTGGTCTAAAATGTGGGGAGTGAAAGACAAGAATTGCGATGAAACTTCAAAAGGCTATCCATTGAATAAATATGAGCGCTGCACGTTTCAAAATCATTTGTTGCGCTACTTGTATACTACCATTCTGACAGCGCCTCCTGCTGGAAGAGAAACGCGTAGACTTGTAAATGTGAACTTGTGAAGAATGCACAATAAAGTGTTGTGTATTTTGACTGTGTATCATGAATTCTGATTTCTTCACCTCATTACAATTATGAGTGCCACTGTCACTTCTTTGTGAACAGCAGCATTTTGTGAGACCAATCAAACCTGGGTTAATACTAGTCCGGTCAATGTAAGCCAATATACTGCAGTAATTATTCTCTAATTTATTAGGAAATGTGGGTAACACCTAGTCATGCATGAAAAAAAAAATACCGTCATATACCGTGATACCGTATAATTTTGAAAAATACCGTGATATAAATTTTTGGTCATACCGCCCAGCTCTAATTGCCGTTGATTATTTTTCTTGATATTGCAACTGCTTTTATTAATTTGGATTTTTTTAATCTAAATTTGTAATTAATGCTTACTAAAGCTTGCGCTAAGACATCTTTCGTGCATGTTTACACAGGTACACGTGAATGGTTGAGCCCGCAGCTCAGCACAACTTCACTGACTGTCAGCGAACTGTTCTGCACTCTTGCAAAAGCCTTCATAACAATAAACAAAGCTGTCAACATAGCAGAATAAATCTCTTATTTACACTTTGCCTACAGAGCAAACAATGCCAAGATATTAGAACAGCTGCAAAACAACACGCTTCCATACAACGCGAGTAGACATAAACGTAATGCTGTAATCAACACTTTTCAAGATTAATTAAATCAGCAGCAGTCAGAAAATAAACCTGAACTGTTTATTATTAAAAACACAGTTTTGTAATTGGTAATTTATTTAAAAAATTAAGTACTCATAGTGTGTACTGCAGGATTATAACAAATGCTATATTTATGTAAGTAACAAAAACAACTTGCTGCTTCCAGGATGAGCCGTGTGTGTGTGTGTGTGTGTGTGTGTGTACGCATGTGAATAGTCTGTTTGTCATTAGAGCGGCTCTCCTGTGACGTCAGGCATGGTGAGATGGACGGAGCCTGCTGTGCATTTAAGACACACAACCCCCCAACACACAAAACACACACGGCTGCCCGCGCCTCACACTGGGCTGAAAAACATTTCTCAGAAGAAACTTTACAGGTGATTTACGGACAAATGAGTGTTTGTGTGCATTTGTATACGTGTGTGTGTGGCACCTGGAGAATGGCTGAAGGAGTCTGAGGAGGCATCTGATAGTGAATGAAGAGACGCGGCTCGGCTGGCACTACGTGTAACTGGACCCTCTCTAACTGGAGGCTGCAACACAAAGCACACAAACATATGAACACACTGAAAAAATTAGCAAAGGATGCCTAAGAATGACAGACAAAGTGGACCCAAGAAGCATCTGAATAATTAAAAATGTAGGAATATCTCTGCATCGTACAACAAAGTATCAAAACAATGGGATTTACTTGACATACAGCAAACACTTGGGATATCATGTATACACCGCCGTACAAAAGATTGGGATTAGGAAGATGGTTTTTATTTTAAAAGTAATCAATACTGACACATTCAATTGATCAAAAGTGAACTTTGAACTTTCTATTCATCAAAGTATTCTTAAAAAAATTGTATCATGGTTTCCACAAAAGCACTGATAATAATAAGAAATTTTTCTTGAGCACCAAATCAGCATGACTTTTGAAGGTTCATGTGACAGTGAAAACTGGTGTAATGACTGTTGAAAATTAAGCTTTGGACATCACAGGAATAACTTACATTTTATGTATTACAGTTGAGGTCAAAAGTTAACATTCCGCTTTCAGAATCTGTAAAATGTTAATTATTTATCAAAATAAGAGGGATTATACAAAAGGCATGTTATTGTTTATTTAGTACTGACCTGAATATGATATTTCACAACATATAGTCCACAAGAGAAAATAATAGTTGAATTTATAAAAAAAAAATTAACTTCAAAAAGTTCAAAAGTTTACATCCCCTTGGCTTTTAATATTGTGTTATTTTGTTTAGTAATAGTTGTTCATGAGTCCCTTGTTTGTCCGGAACAGTTAAACTGCCTGCTGTAAAAAACTTTCAAGTCCCACAAATTCTTTGGTTTTCCAGCATTTTGCGTATTTGAACCCTTTTCAACAATGGCTGTATGATTTTGAGATCCATCTATTTTACACTGAGGACAACTGAAAGACTCATATGCAACTATTGCGGAAGGTTCAAACGCTCGAGAAACCATGCATTAGGAGCCAGGGGGTGAAAACATTTGAACAGAATGGAGGTGTGTACATTTTTCTTATTTTGACTAAATATATTTTTTCATTTAGTACTGCCCCCCAGAAGACAAAATAAGTTTAATTTACCCTGAACTTCAAATTTAAAAAGTTTTCACCCTCAGCTCTTAATGCATTGCGTTTCCTTCCGAAGCATCAGAGAGCATTTGAACCTTCTGTAATAGTTGCATATAAGTCCCTCAGTTGTCCTCAGTGTGAATAGATGGATCTCAAAAATCACACAGTCATTGTTGGAAAGGGTTCAAATACACAAAAACACTGAAAAACAACTATCACTAAACAAAAAAAAAAAAAAAACTGAGGATAATTCAGGTAACACAGTATTAAGAATCAATAGGAAGTAAACTTTAGAAACAGGTGATTTTTATAAATTCAACTATTATTTTCTCTTGTGGACTACATGTAAACATCTTTTATGTGAAATATCTTATTCAGGTCAGTACTAAAACAATAACATGCCTTTTGTAAGATAATTACCATTTTGCAGATTCTGAAAGGGGGATGTAAACTTTTGACCTCAACTGTAAATATAATACCGAATTGCCTTTACACAGATTTTGAGTGCTACTGAAGTGTCTGAAATTTCATTGGGCACTTTGTACAATAACATCTTAAAACTGGATGAAATGAAGATAACGATGAAGAGTTTACTCTAAAGCGTGAGAAGTCAGAGTAGGAATCGTCATAGGTTTTGTGGTGTGCATCCACCAGCATATCAATGATGCTGCGCTGCTCATCTGAAAGCCGCGGCTTCTGCGCCTCCCTCTGCGCCTCCTCATCCTTTCTCCTCTGGATCAGGTCCTTTTTCCTCTGAACTTCTTCATCCGTCAGTATAACTGAAGGAAAAAGACAGATGAGTATCATTACTATGCTCATACAATATAATTTTATTACAGGTAAAATACAGATTTAAAAAAAAATGAGACACTAAAAATCATGTTAGTCTTATATTACAACAATAATTCATTATAATTTACTTTAGTATAGTTTGATAGAGCTTAGTTTAATCAATAGTTTTAATTTAATTCAGTCTCATAGACACTGAAAAGAGGGAGAACAATTCCATCAGACCATTTTTACTTGAGAAATATCTTTTTCCCCTTTCTAAAACAGCTAAAACTACTGGATGTTTCTTTTCCTTTTTCCCAACTAATCTAAGCATTATTATTAATTATTATCAGTCTCTGGGAATAAAAATTAAACTATTTATTTTCCAGTTTAAAGCAATATTTAGGTTTATAGCTATTATGATTGCTGGTCTCAGTAAAACATTTACATCAAATATTGCCTTTTTATGACTTGCTTAATTTAAATATATCTTTCTGCATGTGATGCTGGATTAAAAAAAACAACAACAATGACGTGAGAACGTACAAGCTGTATTTTCAGTTGATGGTTCTTCAAAACACAAGAGCAATGAAACATTGTGAAATCCATAATCTGAAGTACCTTTCACTTTCAAAATGATTCGGAAAAACACTCGGATCATGTGCTTACGAATGGAGAAACTACTTCCTTATAGTGAGTATCATTTTGCTAACAGCCTTTCGGGACCTTTTGTAAATGGATCATCTTACTTGCTTTTGTTCGGAACAACCTTACAAACAGCATACCATTCCCCTCAAGACTGTAAAAATAAAGCTTTTAAGACTCCAGGTTAAATCAAATCGAAACTATAATTTAAATGTGATGTAACAAAGTATATCTTGGCTCCCAGTAATCAGTGTTCCAAGATGTGTCATGTTGGCTAGTAACTCACACTCTTTCATCATGCCAATATCCAGGCAACGCTTGAGTCTGCAGGCCTGGCAGTGGCGACGGTTATCTTTAGTGATGGTGCAGCTTCCATTAAAAGGACAGGTAAAACTGGCCTTCCGCTTCATACTGCGCCTAATGAACGCGCAAAAATGCTAAAAATATCCTGGCAGTATCATACTGGTTACACAGAATATGTGTTAATGTGTTTCTTAATGAACATTGGTGTAAATGTGCGAATACCAAATGAGAGAAGTGTGTGCGTACCTGAAGAAGCCTTTGCAGCCCTCGCAGGTCATCGCATTAAAGTGAAAGCCAGTGGCTTTGTCTCCACACACACCACAGATCCGTGGAACATTGCGGTCAAACTCATCTGGCACTTGAGTGGATGTACTAACGGCTGACTCCATCACTACTGGAGACGAAAGAGGAAGAGAAAGAGTGTCAAACATACAGAGTTGAGCATTTACGAGGATGATGGGAAGAAGAACACAGATTGCAATATTACGGTTTAAAATAACTGGCTTCTAAAGGAATATATCTTCAAATGTAATTTATTCCTCTGATGACAAAGCTGAATTTTCAGCAGCCATTACTACAGTCTTCAGTGTCACATGATCCTTCAGAAATCATTCTAAAAAGAATTTCTTATTATTATTATCAGTGTTGATAATAATATCAACTTGCTTTTCACTATTCATTTTATGGAAACTGTGATACACTACCATTCGAAAGTTTGGGCTCAGAAATATCAAAAATAATAATAAAAAAAAATAAATCACAAAAGATTTTTATTTCAAATAAATGCTGTCCTTTTGAGGTTTTTATTTATCAACAAATCCTAAAAAGTAGAGCTGGTTATTGACACAAAGTTCACAATACGATCTGATTCCTAATCACAAGCTTGTGATTTGATTTGACTTGATTCAACATTATTTTGGATATATATCAGGTACAGTACATGGCAAGTTTTCTTATGAAAAAAAAAAAAAAAGTAAAATATACACAGTTAGCTGGTACCACATTATAATATTGGAGCTTAAAAATAGAGCCCTATGATTTTCGCGATGTGTAAAACGCGGACAGAATCGCAGAATTCAGTCATAAAAACGGAATTTAGAGTTTAACACGGAATGTCACAGAATTTATCAAAGTTTGGACTAATTAATTAAAAGTAGGTTATTACACTTAAATCAAAACACGATATGGACTAGTATCTGTACATATTAAGCCATAAAAAGACTTTTTATATATGAAACCTGCATGTTCTGTGTGCCTTCCGGTCTGAATGAACGAATGGCACAGAGGCTCAGTTTTGTTTAGCCTACTACTCATATTGAAGCGCACTTGACGCTCACGGTGATTTCAGCATCTGCTTTCATTAAATGAAGACATAAATACATGAACAACATCTCTAGAACTGCTTTGCAGTTTCATTTTAATAAAAACTAGCATCATATCATCTACACACAGAAATCTAAAGGCATTCACAACAACCCATAAAAATAAATGTTTGGTTTAACTTGAAGACACTGTGCCAGAAAAAGTCCTATATTACTTATTTAGTAGAATGTAACTACTACTACTACTACTACTACTACTACTACTACTACTACTACTACTACTACTACTACTACTACTACTACTACTACTACTACTACTACTACTACTACTACTACTACTACTACTACTACTACTACTACTACTACTACTACTACTACTACTACTACTACTACTACTACTACTACTACTACTACTACTACTACTACTACTACTACTACTACTACTACTACTACTACTACTACTACTACTACTACTACTACTACTACTACTACTACTACTACTACTACGGAAAATAAATAAATATTTCTTTCATTTATTTCAAACAATATTTCTTTCATGTTTAAATTTTCCTAGTAAAGCCCATTAATTTGCCAAAAAAAATTTGTTTTTTTTCATTAACAAGATAAATTAAATCAATGTTTCATGCCTTCATTTGATAAGCAGAAAAAAACAACAACAAAAACAGAGAACTTCCGAGGGGGGGGGGGGGGGGGATCACAAGGCTATTGTGAGAATTATAAATAATTAGACATGCTAAAACAATAACAATAAAACATAAGGTGAGAAAAGAAAAAACATTTCATTGAGCTCTATACATGCAATTTCTGTCAAATTTTCAATATATTAAATGTTAAATTGTATAGGTTTCATGATTTTAATTATTTAGACATGCTTTTTGATCATTTAACCATTATTAATTTTTAAAAATTAAAATGGAAAAAAATGGAATCCAGAAAAATTCAAATGGGGAAAAAAAGGAATTTGGGAAAAAAATAAAATGGATTTCATAGGGGCCTAGGTTAAAACTGATATGCATACAAACAAAATTACACTCTGACACTTTTATAATAATAAAGTTAAACTTCACAATCACATAATTATATTTCTACTCCAATTCGTTTTTGAAACATAAACATTTAAATAGCGGTTGTCGTAACACAAATTAAACATTGAAAAACAGTATAAAATTATAATTAATATGTTATATGGTCCATATATTTAGCAAATGCTTCCGTGACATTGTTTACAAGCTGTAATATTGACATCTTTCCGTGGTTGAAACACTGATTGAGCGATTACATGGGACAGAATACAGATTTCGGCAAGTTGTACTCTTTCTTTCAACATACCTTCGGACGTTTGTTCATGTTTATTTCTCCTGAACTGAGGTGGTACAGTGATCTGTTTGATCTTAACAGCACTAAAATGGTATTTGTTGTTTGAATATTGTAATAAAATGGACAGAATTTGAAATCAGAGACTTTGTTTCATATCAAAAGTATCAAGGCACTAAGCTTATTGTGATTTTTTTGTAGGTGAACTACAATGTTGGGTTCATTAAATGGCAACAGGCTAGACTAAGAATCGATTTAGTTAAAATCAAGAAATGATATTTTTTACCCAGCCCTACTGAAAAGTATCAGGTATCACATTTACCACATACATTCTAACCAGCAATACCAAGTTTTCAACCTTGATAACAATAAGAACCATTATTAAAATAATAAAGGATCACATGAGATGAGCGAGGTAATGGCGGCTGAAACTTTTACATTTATTATAAAAGAAATAAATTACATTTTAAAACAATAAAATAGAAAACAGAATATTCTGACAAAATAAACAGCCTTGGTAAGCATAAAAGACTTATTTCATAAACATTAGCAGATTTGGATTATTCCAAAGTTTGAGCAGTAGTGTATATAAAGCAGAAAAAAACAGAAACAAAAGGAAATGTCCTCTTTCTTCAGTACAAACTGACAGCATAACAAAGCCACAAATCATAACTGACATTCTTTAGCAAGTGTTGAATAATTAACAATCCTTTAATAGAACAATAAATCATTCTGATTAAAGCCATGAGGCCAGCATCACAAACTGAATGAGGGGAAAAAACAGAGTTCTTTATATAAGCATCACTAATGTATGCGCATTGATAAAGAGCGTACGAGATAGAGGGGAATATTAATTAGCTATCAGTGCTACACCATTGAGGAAGGGCAGGAGGATTGGAGTGGTTGTAGGAGACCGTGCAAATGAAAACAAGCAGATGTCAGCTTTAATATCTCCATCAGAAGGTTTTATAAAAAAAAATAAAAAAAAGAACAAGGTCAGCAAACACATAAACACAAGATCATTACAGACCCACTGACAACCCATGAGGAACAGCGGCCATGCTGAAATGAGTCAGAGGTCAAAGAGACACACCAACTCAAACAGCTAAAAAGCATCAGGTGATAAGAATATCACAATAAATGTGTGCATGATAACAGCATGTGATTAACTCTTCAAACTTATCACTCACGTAACATATAGGATCAGCAAAAAAAAAAAAAAAGTAGAGTAGAGATCTATGTGAAAGTTCGCAGGGACATCATGACTCGGTGTATACAAACAGGAACAGCGCAAACCAAATAAACATACCTCGCATAGAGGGTGATGTCACAGTTTTCCTGTTTTCTCTCAGTAGGTTATGAGGAAATTCCTACTTTGAGGTAAAAAAAAAACACCTTTTGTGAGCTCAAAATCTTTCGGCTGGAAAATATGCTAAAAAGCTTCATAAATGGCAAGTTTACCTCCTTAAATACTGGTTCAGTTTTAGTACGCACACACAAAACGTGACATCTTCAAGAGAAAGTTCTCAAATTACTCTAATGCACACAGAAAACTCACACTAATAAAACCATTTCAAAACACTTCAGCACATAATGATGCATTTATCTAAATTGGGCTGTTCATTTATTCATCTATTCAAAATGTGTGAAACATTTGCAATCCCCGTTTGTGAAGATTTAGTTGGCAGTCAGCCACAAACATGGCACTACTTATGTGCATATTTTTGAAGGTAACCTGCAGATGGACGTTGTTATTTGTCTTGGCTTTTCCAGTAATGATAATGATTGTTTTTGCTTGTCAATATTCAGGCAGATTCAAAACGGGGGACAGAAGTAAATCATATAATAATAATAATAATAATTCAACTCAAAATGAAGAGTGTTTTAATGAAATGAATGTATAGGCTTACAATGGGTGCTTAAATGTGCCTATCATTAAATAAGAAAACATACTGGTATTTATTTCAAAGATTTATACTTTTTAGGTCATTTTACTTCATTCATGCTTACATAAGCACATCTCGGTGCACTCAAGTGCAGGAAAAAAGTCATTGAGTTTCATTATTCTGGATTGTACCTAATTTCTCAACAGCCTGTGGAAAAAAAAATCTTTTAAATAATAAAGTAGACTTAGTGAAGTGAGCTGTAGCTATGAGTGATTAGCCTTGCTATACAATATAGTCCTCATCGACTAATATTCCGAGCAATGCTCCGCATTACACTCAATAATCTAAAACGAACTTAACATTTAAAGTGCAAAACATCGATTTAAAGGTTAGGAGCACAAATCCATTTACTAATACTGTTTTCCTGATAAACACAACATGAATATAATGCGGAAGGGCTTCTCTTTAGGACACTAAAAGCAGTCATTCTAAAACAAATAAATTTAGTCCTTGCTTTCACAAGTCTCCATTAACAGATTTTGGACTGTGCACATCACATCTCCGCTATTCGCACTTGCTTCAGTATATGGCTCTTGTTATCGACGCACACATAGCACGAAGGAGATAAGAGACTTTTGTAAAATGCTTAATGTGTCTTAATTGGCCGGTCAGGTTAATGTTTCATCGGATGCCACACAGCATCTAGGAAATCTGAGAACACCTGGGATATTTTAGGTCTGGACATCTGAAGACGGCATGACTGACACTTTGACTGCGGCCTCGCTACATGTACGATCGTGATGCCCTTTAAGGTAGTTCTGAGTTAATGATTGAACTGACTGAAGCATCACATAGCACTAACAAGTATGTAGGCCAAGGTGTACGGGAAAGACTGTCCCTCTTCAGCAAAATGACCTGGTTATGAGTGCAATGGCCTGTTTATCATATAAGAGAACATGAGGTACCGCATGACTAAAACGGAGAGTATCGCCTCCGAAGTAACAAGCGTGATGGTTATCTTTTAATAAAAACTGAAAAATACGAAGGAATTGACTTTGACCTCCTTTTCGAAAACAAATGCAGAGAGCAAAGTCATTGCTGATAACCACAGATTAGCATAATCCATAACATATTGCCAGTGGTTATTGTGTAACATACAGTGTTCATGCTATAGTAACTCTATAACATGTAGCTATGGTGATAGTTCAATCGACACGCGTAACTATGGTTCCTTCGCAATAAATACTTCTAGTAACTGCATAATGCGGGTCGACTTTGTAACTAGTGTGACATTTAGGCATAGTTAGGTCATAAATTTAAGTAAACAGAGAAAAGCGCCCCAGCCCTTGCAGCAGAGGCTGAGGGGCGCCTGTGTGCAGGACAGGACAGAGATGCTGTCAGGGTTTCATAAACCTTCATTAGCTATGACAACAGACAGAGACAGACTCACACGGCAGGAATGCCAGGCCTGGCATGGAGACCATGTGGAAAACACAGGAACACATGCAACATCACATACTAAAGCCCTGTAGAAATGTTCTCACACTTGGAGCAACCCGGCAAACTGGCTTCGGCGGCTATAATGGCAGAACGATCAGCAGACCCATAAAAACAGACAGAGACTTTGAGACTAACTGTGCTACACATTTCCTCCACACACACGCACGCACGCACACGGCAAGGAAATATGTGTGTATGTGTAATGCGCAGAGCCAGTTGGGTCAGTTCAGGTCCAGAACACACAGAAACTGCTGTTGTCCTCACACGAACCCTACTGGAAACACACTGCCAGATTATAACACTGCCACACGCTCACACACACACACAACACACAAAATTCCACAAGTACACCACACAAATACAAACTAAGACTCATGCCAAGCAACACTAAATGAGGACATGGTAAAGTCATTTTTCTGTCGGATTCTTTCCGAGATTTCCATTTGCATAGGGTAGAAACGTTTAAGTAATTGTTTACGCTGGATGTTTAACCACAGGCAGCATTTACATTAACATACCGCTCAGGAGCCGGAACAACGCTGACATCAAGCTGGTTTAGATTTAACCCCAAAAAATGTGGTCAACTTGAGGAGAAACACAAATTCAATCCATGAAGGCCAACATCATATCCTCAAAAGACAAAAATCGCTTTAACGTAAACACGACTTGAAAGACGGTTCACACAAAAATGAACATTCAGTCACCCTCACGTCGTTCCAATTCCAAACCTGTATGATTTACTTACTTCTGCGGAACAACCAAGATAATATTTTGAGAAATGTGTGTATATGTTTGTACTTACGACGGAAATCGATGGTAACTGTTTGGTTACCAGAATTCTTCAGAACATCTTCTTTTACGTTCCACTGAAGAAAAGATGACGCATGCAGATTGGAACAACATGAGGTTGAGTAAATTATTTAGCATTACTTATACAGTTTCAGGAAAAATGTACAAAGCTGTCACTGAAGTGGTACCCTAAGGTATAAAAGCTAAAAGGCATTAATATGTACACTTTAGGTATACTAATATGCAGCGTGTGATTTGTGAAAAAAGCAGAGGGGGTGCTTTTGAAAAAAATGTTCTCTCTCCATAAGCGGAGGTAGACCAAACTGTTAGTGTAATCTGTTATCAAATGTACATTATATACCCGTTTTTTAGGCAAGAACCAGATAAGTGTCACATCATGAAATGTTTTTAATATGAAGGAAACTGTCTAACTCTTAACGTGTTCACAATTAAAAAAAAAAACATAAGTTAGGTCTATTAATTGTAATGACTTTATTTCAAACAACAAACAAATTATATAGAGAAAGTGAGCAAAGTATCAACAAAGCTTTTTGAAACTATGAATCAGTAAACCACTGTGTCGCAAAATGATTCACCGTTTCAAAGCGCTCCGATCGGATCACAAATCATTGATTCAGACTTCAATGCAAATATGGCGAATAATTTGATTCAAAACGGAACTTAAAAGCGCATATCATGAATCATTTGAGATTAGATTGGGATGTAGGAGCGGCTTCGCGGGATGTTTTATCCCCACTGGGGATAAAAATAATTCAGCAGAGGCAGGGATGCATAGACCAGAGGGGGGGATGCATCCCCCCCATCCCCCCCCGGCAATCAAACCCTGCTAATATGTATCTTTAAATGGTTGGTTCACCCAAAAACAACTGATTACTGGTACCATATGTCATGGTACTCACATAAATGGCGGCGTAACACATAAGAGAGGAAATTGTTGAATAAAGGCATTATTTTGGTTTTCTTTGTGCACAAAAAGCATTCGCAAAGCTTCATAAAATTACAGTTGAACCACTAATGTCACATGGACTATTTTAACAATGTCCTTACTACCTTTCCGAGCCCTGAACGTGTCAGTTGCATTGCTGTCTATACAGGGTCAGAAAGCTTTTGGATTTCATCAAAAATATCTTAATTTGTCTTACAGGTTTAAAACGACATGAATTTTTAAATTACCATTTTTGGGTGAACTAACCTTTAAGGTCCTAATATGTACCATTTTAGGGTAAATAAGGAACAAAGATGTAGCTTTTAGGGTACCATCTCAGTGACAATATTTTTTTCTCACAGCAAAATCTTGATTAGACAGATGTTTTGTAGTTCAGACCAAAAAACACTGCCAAAAAACCCTGCTGTCAGTTATTTTTGTATGATCACTAAACTTTGTATGTATAATTTATGTTTACTTAGTAAGTATGTAATTATGGTGACACGAGATCCCTTCACTTCCTGATCACTGTGTCTGACTGTATATTATCCCTTATATACTGCTGGACTATGCAAAGTAACTACAGGGACCTTATAGAAAAATCAATGCAATGAAAAGAAATAAGAAAGTTAACATACATTTTCTGTGTTATTTCAGTCTGTTTGACTCTCAGTCCATGTAAGTTTAGTGAAGCCATATATAGCAATGTCAAGCACTGAGCAAATAGTACCAATCCACAGTAGCTGAAGATACGCTGCGCAAAGACATACATTAATCATTTATCATTCCATCATGCTGAAAAACCTCCTCACACTGAACATCAATTATTTCTGAACGGTTAAATTCGCCATAAGCAAACAAATATTAATTTTAAAAAGATGTAAAGACAAAGATAGCACTGTAAAACATTAGCCACAGTAAATAAACAAACATCAGGCCAACACTGTATGAGTTACGTTACAAAAATGGCCTGAAGTCAAATTTAGGCTGTTTACTAATGAGAAATCTTTCTCAGCTGTGAATAGCCTTTTTACGTATTCATCTTTGGTTACCCTTGCCGTAACGCGACCACTCACTCTGTCCATGCAAAACACGGGGCAAGAACACACACGACCAGAAAAGTGTAATTGACTCCTCCTTCCTCTTTCCTCCCTTTTCCCTCCTTCCGTACAGGGGGTCTTTCTACCCTGTGTCCAATCCCAGTGGTCTGCATGCACACACACGCATACACACACATACAGAGCCAACTTCCCCTTCAATGGGCCTCTCTACAGGGCTACAGTCAAGGCCTCACAGCTTCTGCCTAGAGTTACAGAAACTACACACAGGCACACACATTCCAGCCTCTGAAATGAGCACCGCCACAATAACAACCTAAACATCACAATCCAGCTCCTTTAAACAAAAGGAACATATCATCAGTTCAACCTACATAAAAAGGGACGTGTACAAAGGAAGTCCAGCACGACGCAGACTCAGAATCGATCACGGTCATGAACATATTGCACAGGTGCATGGGTATTCTGGACTATGCTGAACATGTAAACAGCCACTATAGATCCTGCTATTCTGGTTCATTCTGGAGCTCAGTTGAAGACAAAACCACATATTTTCAGTCATTTATCCTGCACTGAAAGCAAAAACTAACAAAAATGAACAGAAAGAGGGGAAAGAATAAAAATATGTGCATAAATAGTGTGTGTATGTATACATTATAGTTCAAAAAGTTTAGGGTTTCTAAGATTTATCAATGTTTTTGAAAGAAGTCTCTTATGCTTACCAGGGGTGCATTTATTTAATTAAAACACAGGATTATTATAACAATTTAAAAGAGCTGCTTTCTATTTTCATATATTTTAAAATATAATTTATTCCTGTGGTGGCAAAGCTGGATTTTCAGCAGCCATTACTCCAGTCTTCAGTGTCACACCATTGGAGATTAAGAAACATATTATCAATGTTTAAAACAGTCGTGCAGCTTAATCTTTTGTGGAAACCAAACATTTCTTAAGGATTATTTGATGAATAGAAAGTTCAAAAGAACAGTATTTATGTGTTTTAATGCGTTCTTGCTTATTAAAAGTATTTGCTTCTTTAAAAAAAAAAAAAAAGGACTGACCCCAAACTTCTGAACAGTAGTGTACATACAAAAGACATAAAAGGGAAAGAGGGTTTTGAAATCTTTCCAGGGTATCACGTCTAATCTTGTTACATGGTTGGCTATCTCATACTATTTCCACTCAAATTAGAAAACCACAACCCTGAATTTGCACAATAAAGCATCGTTCCCAAAACAACCACTTCTACCAATTGCATTACAGTCACACAAAGAAATTAACTTATACACATTGCAAACCTATTAGCCAATCCAACATGGGACATGGGTAACCATTACATTGATTTTAAAGATCTACCACCTGACTTCAACCTAAACAACTAGAAAATATGAGAATTCATATGACCAGCCGTTCACTTTTGACCACGCTTGCCTGACATGCCCTAACTAGTTGTCCATTAGGAACGGTGGAAAAAGTCCTAGCCCAGTTCAACCGACATATTAAACAAACTATGCAAACTACAACAGATTCTCAACATACCAACAGCACAATGTGCTTTCATGTCAGAGTCACACGCTCTCTCTCTCTTATATGACCCACAAGGGCGTTATGTTAAACAATACTGGTAAGGTTTTAATTTATTAGGTTTTTATTCAAGCATTCATTAGGTTTTACTTTCACTTATCAGGTTTTATAAAACATACAGACCTCCATTAGGTAAAACACTTAATATGTACATTTTGTTCTGACCATAGTGTAAAAAGGACAATAGTGTGTCTGCAGAAGATTAAAAAGTACAAGAAAACAATTTAAAAAAACTGTTTAAATGAAACAACGACTTTCACTCACAGTTAAACATTACAAACAAATAAGCAAAGGCATAACACATCATGTCTTTATATTTAAAAATGCACATAAGTGAAAATATATGAATGAAAGTTTAATTACATTGTAATTGTACTGTATATTAACTAATGATCTATTGAAGATTTTATAATTTAATAATGTTTGGTAAAATTATCAAAGAAACCTAAATAACAGTGATAACGCAAACACACACACACATACACAAAAACACGTATCCGATCTGAATCACTACACTCGTGCTGCACGTTTTGTTATGAATTAGTTTAGTACATCTCTGACATTACAATTATGTTTTATAGAAGTCAGCTCAATATCTAAAGCAGTAACTTTAAAAGTGCTGGTAAACTATAGAGGCGATATTGTCGCTGTGGCTGGATGATGTCGCAGTTAGAAATTACCGCAACAGATAGCCGATACGCAGCTATAGTATCAAACTCATTACCATTACATGTTTTTACACTGATTTGAATATAATTAGTGGTTCTTTAGCACGAATTTACTGCTTTAAGTCATCCTTCAGAACTAGCTGTACTCGGAGACATGCAAAGTTTTCCACGTTGTGTAACTTGCCAAGGTCGGTGTTTAAATTGCATTCAATCAGTGCAACGAGACAGATGCATCAAAGACACAACGAATAAATAAACAGGTATTAAAGTGACATACGTGTTTTAGCTCAGCAACTAACGTAACACAACGTTACCATACGAACTCTCTCTCTCTCTCTCTCTCTCTCTGGATCTCATGTGCCAGGTTTAAAAAAAAACAGTCACTTGAGTAGGTTACCTAACATTAGCAGACTAGCAGCTTTTGTTTTGAATTGCATTAGTGTGCGCACAAGGTTCACTTCGATAATAGAGTGTGTTAGAGTAAACTGCTCGCTTCGTACCTGCGTGCAACTTTTCCGATCAAGCGAGATGTGACTTTTGCTGCTTCACTCCAGTCCGTAACTTGTAAATCTTGTTTTTTTTCACGCCGAGAACTTGGCGCCAGCTCACATGCTAGCACGCCGAGAAAACACGCCCACCGCCTCGGCAACTCAGCCCGCAGAGGGGTCGCCTCGCTCCGCGTCCAGCCGCGCCGCAGCCCCGCACTCGCGGCGGTCGAGCCTCTGGAGGAGCTAGTCGACGAGATGCTAACGAATTACGCTGGCTGTAGCAGTTTTGCAATCCATCCCGTGCAGATTTTATCGCGAGTCCGTGGATTAACTAAAGGCAAAATAACACGGCAAAAATATCGCTCGATCCTGAAAGCACTTCCTCCGCGCCCCGTGGGTGATTCGCAGTTTCCGGGCACAAAACAAACTTTGAACCCACGCTGGTTAGGACTGTAAAAATGTTGTACTTGACCCTAAATAGATGGGACTCAGTGTAATTACGCCCCGCCCCGACTCTACCCTGTACGGCGGATTTTCCTCCAATAACGGATCAAAGACTGTGCTGTGAGCGTGCCTCCGCTGATTTGGTTGGTGTGACATCCTCTGCCACGCGCGCACTGTTTGGACAGGTCGGTTGTTCGTAAAGCGCGTGGGGACAACTCCCACATTCCACAAGCAAAACACACTCACACGCACGCACAAACCCCACTGCATTCACAGGCGAGCTCGCTGCGCGCGCACACACACACACACACACTCACTCACGCGCGCGAGGGGTGTGTCGTGACGTCAGAGGCTCCAACGAGGTAAACAGTTTGTCCGCATGAGGTCGAGCATCATATTCGTGTATAAACGAAGAGAAATGAGTGACAGGCATTGAAGAAATACCTTATTTACTCATCCTGTTATTGCAAACCTGTGACTTTCTTTCTTTCTATGGAACACAAAAGAATGACAGCCTCATACACCATTCATTTTCATTGTATGTGAAAGAAAGAGGCAAGGCTGTTATTCCCTAACATTCTCTCATTTTGAGAATATGAACGAATTTTACTTTTGTATTTTGCGCTTCCTTTAAGAGAAACATAAATACAACACAAAAAAATGTATGGCCCAGCCAATGCCCTACTTAAAGGGGTCATGATGTGGATTGTTTTAATATGTTCCTTGAGGTTTGCTTATAATGTTAATAAAGTTTCAAATAAATATGTGAAAAAGAAAGATTATTTTCAACCCTCATTGTGACCCTTTGTCTAAAACGACCTATTTTAAGGGGCGTCTCCTTTAAGGCTTCTCATTAATCGGCCACTGTTATGGTTGGCTAACGTCATTGCATAGTAAACAGTATCAATGCCCCCTCGTTATTGCATGTGTTTTGAAAACATGATAAAAATCATGAATTTTTATTCAAAAAACATTATGAAATCATTTACTTGCCATTTGTGATGCAGCTGCAGTCAGATCTAGTAATGATTAATCTTTCAACGAATGTTTCTTTAAGGTTTTATTTACACTGCAGGTCTTAATGCCCAATTCTGATTTCATGCCTATATCCGTCCGTTTACAAGTTTTTTCAATTGTGACCCATATCTGATTCATGTGTTTACACTTGCTATACCTTCTCCATGTTCCTGCGTTGTTGTCATTTACCGCCCCAGGTTTTCCAGGTTTTCACAACAAAACCCGCTCAATTTCAAAACAAAACTAGCCCAATCGTATTTTGAGGGGGGTTTCCCGGTACACTTCGCATTCCAGAGGCTAAATATCTTGTTATTGGGGTTGCTTCAACCCGCTGACATGAAAAACAACCCACGGCAACAGTGTTAAAGGAGGCCAATTCTTTGAAAATTGCAGACTTGGCAACACAGCGCCTCCACTAGTGCTTCCTCCTGAGAATAATATGACATTATTAAACTGCGGCGAAGTACCAAATTGTCATAGTTTTTATGACGTACACAACACAATGGCTCAGAAAATCCGATCTGCCTGTTTACACGACAGTCGCATTTGCACATATCTGACTTATATCTGATTTATTTCTACATATGAATGATTTTTTTTCCTGTTTACACGGTAAAACAGGTAGAACACATCTGATCTGTGTCACAAAGCAAAGAAATCAGAATTGGTTCATATTTAACTGACAGTGTAAACAGCCTTTGTGAACTCTCTATGACACTGTGCCTTGTTTACAAAACAAAATGCTTTGATCAATCCTCAGACACGATCCGGGATGCCATTAAAAATTAACTAACCACTTGTCCCTTACGCTGGGATCCTTCTGATATCTGTACAAAGATGTAAACGAGTTGTTTAAACCAAACGCGTCAAAGTGAAAGTTCTTTCACTCCATTTGTCCTATTGAAGACAGTGTGTGGACTGTGTCAGAAAGCAAACGGCCATCTGTATACTTTATCCAGTGTAGACAAGATAGCGGCAGTGTTTGTAATTTCTATTTGCTTTTGACGTGACATGACACTTGCATTCAGCGTGTCAGCCGTTAAGCGACTGAACGCCAGTGGTCGGAGCCTATGGTGAGAAGTTGACTATTACGTCGATGCCTTGCTCTAGCAGTGTTTATGCCAATGTTTGTGCCGCTTTGATGTCATCTTGCACCTCAGATCCAAACGAGACATTTATGTTTCTAAAGAGGAGGACGTTTTAAGCTATGAAACATGCAGGATGTTTTAATGGTACAAAGACCTCTTTACCAAAAGATCAAGTTAAATTGGATTTCTTATGTCATGACCCCTTTAAGAAAAACATAAATACAACACGAAACAATTTATGGCTCAGCCAATAACCTACTTAACCTAATAGCAGTAGGCGATTTCAGTTACCACAGTAAGTCATGGAAATGTTCAGCCGTCTATGATGGCCAGTCTTTTTTTTTTAAATATAATATTTGGGTTTGTAAGGAGATGAGTTCATGTTTTACTTGGGTGTGTCTGCCTGAGTAGTATAGCAGAGGCTACTGTTTCAGGCTTTGAAAGCAAAGCACGGCGTTGTGTGTGCGTATGTGAGAATGCGTAAGAGAAAAATAACATACTAGTTTGATTGTGTTAGCCTGATGATCATGGTGGAATTCAGCCCTGTGGCACACAGTGGGAGGGGAATGGTTCTGTGTCGTGTTTGTGTGTGCATAGGACCTGAGCTGTAATGATTGATGGTGAATGTTGAGATAAAGGGAGAGAAATGTGATGGAGTGACGTAGTGAAAGGAAGATCGTAGAGGCATGAACGGAAGTAAAAGATGCAGAGAGAGGGGCCTCTTACGGTTATCCATTGGCTGTTTCCGTCGTCCTCTCACGGGAACATATGGGCTATTGTCTGGAAATACAGAGGGGCACTTTAGGGTACTAAGCATGCTTTGTACGTCCTTTTAAAACAGCACCGCAACGAGAAATAAAAGAGATACAGAGCATCATAGAATTGGTACAGTGTCATTGCACTATTAATACAATAACACTGTATGTGAATGTACGATGTTTAATCTGGTCTTGTGACCTTCAGAGGATTCTGTCCTGGTGTTCACCTATAAAAAATCCCTCTCACGGTAGACGTCTGAATTTGACTAAGATCATATCGTTGTTCTCCTCTTTCCATTTCCCGCGTACAAAATGTTCTGACCGTTACAGTGATATAACAGGTCATAACCTCTCAGAGACTACAAAGATCACTGTGGAATGTGCATGAAGCAGAATGTTACTTCATAGTAGGTCAAAGGTCAAGGGCAGCCAGCCAATCAGGGCACAGTATGTAAATCAGATACAAACATAACTTAAATTGTTTTTTTAAAGCTGTACATAGTAAAACATTATCAGCAATACATACATTTGGTAAACAGCAATAGTATTGCTACACTATTAATAAAGTATGCTTTGCTGTAGTGCAAAATAAGGCTGTTTGTGGGATTCATATAGTTAGCATTTAGATTAATACTAGAACGTGAAATAAAAGTGCTGTAAAATTAGATTAAGTTGGCTACATTTTTTAGTCTGTTGATCCTTATTTAGTAATGAAAATATCATTTTTTTTTAGATTAGCCAAAAAGGGAAAGAAGAAAACAGTAATCATTCCTATTACATCCTATTACTCGGAACGAAAATGTCACAACGAAAAGGCATTTGATTTTCTTGAAAAAAAAAAATGGGATTCACAGTGGACAAAAATGACCAAAATATATGCGGTTTACAAATCGAAAATTGACTATAAAGAATCTGCTGTATTTGTTGCAGTTGTTTTTGTCACGGTTTAATCAGTTAATCAGTAAACACAAAAGGATTTGACTGATGCTAATAAAAGAAGCTAAGTTACCGTTTTGTAACAATCTGATGCGTATGTTGCTCGGTAGAAAGGTGTAACGTTAAACAAGTAAATAATACTATTAAAACCCTTTTCAGCAGGGGAGAATGAGTGCGTGCGAGATTTGCCTTCAGCCCAAAACACTGACAGACAAGATGAGCCGAAGTTAAACAGGTCCCGGTCATAACTGTACGTAAGCGTTTAAACTTATCAAGAATTATATGAAAAGACACATTAGACATAGTGTAAATAAATAAATTAAATTAAACGCTTTCAAAATTCAACAAATATTAAATAAGCAGGTTATAAATTATACAAAAGTTACTAAAATAACACTGTTGGTTTGCTAGAACCTGCCATTGACTTAAGCTAACAACTAATAGCTAACTAAGCTAGTCAAGCATTATATGTATCCGAAAGGAAGCATCGGAAATTTACGCTAAACGCACATATAGACGCTCATTTTAATGAAAAGAATAGTAGTACACACGGTACAAGTAAACACACCGCGTTAAACAACAGCCCACATGTTCGGTGAATAATTACGGTTATGTCGCTCCTGTCGGCAGCGCGGTCCCATGGTGTAATGGTTAGCACTCTGGACTTTGAATCCAGCGATCCGAGTTCAAATCTCGGTGGGACCTCGTCCTTTTGAAGACGCAGAAAAAGCCACCCTAGTCGAAGATTAAAAACAAATGCAGTGTCGTGTTGAATTAGGACCAAGCATCAACGATGTACCTCCATGAAATGCTGTTGATTCAGCTTGTGTAGTATATGTTTACAAAACAAACAATTGCATTAATGTTCGTATTGCATGTATTGATGAGTAAGGGTAGGTATATTTTGATATCTGATAGCTAGTTATAGTAAAGTCATCAAAATTTGTGACAGCAAAACAAACTCAGCACATATAGGCACAATGAAAATAGCGCATCCACAATAGTTGTTGTAATGCATGTATCCAATAAGAATGTGTAAATATATACCATTTCTCTAGATGTAAACATACTGGTCCCGATGCACTTCCCGTTTCTTTCTCTCTTTTTTTTTTTTTTTTTTTTTTTTTTTGCTTTACACAAACATTACAAAAAAATACAACCAACATAACATTTGACTGGATGAAAATGTTACATTAGCACCTTTAAGATGTATTTGTACATGTGAAAGAAAAAAAAAACAGGAAGTGCTCGGGACCAGTGTTGTTTACATCTAGCGAAATGGTCTATTAAATAATTTGTTTTAGTCCATTTTAGTCCATTTTTACAGTGATTAATTGTAAAATAAAGATATACAATGCTAGATTGTTAGATGTAAGCAAATTAATAATTGCCAAGCTTTTGTGACTCTATTAATCTGCTAATATCTATAATAACTGTACAATAAAATATAAACAATAAAATCTACACCGTGCAGGGCACATGTAAGTTCTATTTTGATTACAATCTCCTGGTAACTAGGTGATAAACTGTAATAAGCATAATTAAATGGCTTAACTAAAAAGTCAAGTTTAGGATTGTAGGCCACACCTAAGCAAACTATGCTTAACAAGCAAAGACTAGCAGTGCATTTCTTGTCAACACCTATCGTAACGAGAGTGAGGCATGACATGATTAACACATTATAATCTAAGTTTTCTTAGTTTTCTTCATTGTAATTCAAGTAATCACAGTGTTTTGATGCATTATGTTACTGATCAGTGTATTACAATAAACCTAAGGCCTCAAACCTCAAGAGAAAACTTAACTCTGAGGACATCGTTACTGCGAACCATTATTAAAGGAGAAGTTCACTTCCAGAATGAAAATTTTCTGATAATTTACTCACCCCCATGTAATCCAAGATGTTCATGTCGTTCTTACGTCAGATGCAAAGAAATCATCACAGGAATTTTCTCCATATAATGGATTTCAATGGAGCCCAATGGGTTGAAGGTCCAAATTGCAGTTTCAATGCAGCTGCAAAGGGCTCTACACAATCCCAGACAAGGAATAAGGGTCTTATCAAGCAAAACGATTGGTTATTTTCTTTTATATACTTTTTAACCACAAATGCTCATCTTGCACTAGCTTTGTTATGGGCATGCACAAAATAATCACCACGCAATCATGCATCAGTCATGCACGTTGGAAAAAACAAGTGCGGTTTTTCGTCTGTGTACTTTGGTTCAAAAACGTAAGGTAGGGCGTAAAACTCATCTCAAAACGTTGTTTTAGTTTTTTTTGGTAAAGGGCGTTTTGCGAATTTGCTTTGTAAACACAGGATGGGTACTTCCACCTACGTCACGCATTCGTGACTGCATAATGCGTGAGGTCGAGCTAGCAGCTGAGCATCTTTTTTATTTTTCTTAGAAAATGACTAATCATTTCGTTTCCTCACTTTCTGGCTGGGATCATGTAGAGCCCCCTTTGGAGCTGCATTGAAACTGCAGTTTGGACCTTCAACCTGTTGGCCACCATTAAAGTCCAAGATATGGAGAAAAATCCTTTTAAAATTAAAAACTTTAATTTTTTTTTTTAGATTGAAGAAAGACGTGAACATCTTGCATGACATGGGGGTAAGTAAATTCATTCTGGAAGTGAACTTCTATTTTAAATAACTGGAAAAGGGATTTTTTTTTTAATAAAAAGGAGTCTTTAGGCAATTCTCATTTTCATTTTTTATTCATATTTTATTTAAATACCAAAAAAGTATGAATTTAAAAATGCATCACTTGCTAAAAATATGACTTTTGTGTCTTGTAAAGGCCATTTTGAATAGAAAACGAACAACCAAAACATTTAACAAAAAAAAAAAATAATAATAATAATAATAATACACATGCACGCACAAAATCATTGAAAATAAAAACAGTAGAACACAATAACAGTCATACAGTTTGGCATCCTGAGTGGTGTAATTAAAAGGCCCATTTTCTCAACCAAAAATAGGTTTGAGCGTCGAAAACTTTCTCTCTCATTTATTTATCCATTAGATATCCAGTTGATGTTTTCCTGTGTATTATATTTTTATTTAAAAGGCCTATAATTTGAAATCACTTCATAATGCACTCCATTTCAACATGACCGAATCTCACTGATTTACACGTGACAGAAAAAAAGGAAGCTTGCATAGTCGTAAAAGTAAGTTTTGTGTATCCTAACCAGAAACACTTCTTTCATTCTGTACATAAATGTAATGCTGACAATATCCACTGCGATACATCTTGTCCTTTCTTCACTCTGTTTTGTTTTTCTCCATCTCTCCTATACTGTGTTCATTTTCGCAGCTGTTGAAGTCCCAGCATGACTTTATTGATGAAGTTCACAATAGCCGTGGCTGGCTGCTCTGGGTCCAGCTCTGCAAACAGGTGACACACGTTTCCCAAACCACCACTGTGCCGTGCAACAAATCCAAACATCCTATAGAAAACAAGTATATATTACAGACCACGGAATAGACTTGTCTCACTCCTACACATTTACACATTTGGGAATAAACCTCCTGAAAGCACAAGAAATGCTATACCGACAGAGAATATAGAGATGTATAAGTATAAGCACTTACTTGCAGGAAGTGTTATCAGCATCAGTCCACCTGGCACACACACACACACACACACACACACACACACACACACACACACACACACACACACACACACACACACAGAGGCTAAGCAACATGTACAAGCAGAGCAAGTAAGAGAGAAGCATAAAAGGCAGCAGGAAAGCCCTTGCGCAAAAAATAATAGCACGTTGACAGCAGTAGATCATTATGAGAGGCAAACCTTCTCCTCGACACATTGGCTTGGCCATACAATTAGGCAAAGTACATTAGAGATGCAGTATTTTGTATTTTTCTTAAATTTTACCTTTGATCCAGTGGATCCACACTGCTGAAAGTCACACTGTGAATAGGATAATGTCGCCTGAAAAACAGTCTATATAACGAAAAAGAGAAAGAGAGTGAGGTCTGTTTTTACTTTTTAGTTTCTGATTAATGTCTTGGATATGAGGCATACAGGCTTGTTTTTTACTTGAATGTCTAAAAGAAGTAACTTTAATCTCGTATTTGAAGGATGGAGCTAAAAATATGGTGATATTAATATAGCTGTGTTACAATGTAAAGCAAAACATAAGTGTTATTGGACGTATGTTTGTACCTGCGCTGGTTATCAGTGAGGGTGATGCCCTGTGTGGACACTTTGAAGTGGACGACTGTTGGCGAAGGACGAGGCTCCTGGGTCAAAGTGCACTTGGTTGCTTTGGAGACGGCTTGCGGGCCAGTCAAAGATTCCGTTTCCACTGAGTTTAGGTAGAGAACATTACAAGCTGACAATAGAGAGAGAGAATAGCAAAGGATATTAGAGGGACGAAAGAGGACATTCATTATGTTTAATGAGGAATATTGAATATAACACGCTATGATACACTACCAGTCAAAAGTTTTTGAACAGTAAGATTTTTTATATTTTTTAAAGTCTCTTCTGTAAGGCTGCATTTATTTGATCCCAAGTATAGCAAAAACAACTTTAAATACAATTTTTCTATTCAAATACATTTTAAAATGTGATTTATTTCTGTGATTTCAAAGCTGAATATTTAGCATCATTACCACAGTCTCACGATCCTTCAGAAATCATTCTAATATTCTGATTTGTTGCTCAAAAAACGTATTAAGTTGAAAACAGCTGAGTAGATTGTTTTCAGGTTTCTTTGATGAATAGAAAGTCCAGAAGAACAGCATTTATCTGAAATACAAATCTTTTGTAACATTACAAATGTCTTTATCATCACTTTTGATTAATTCAAAGCATCCTTGATAAATAAAAGTATTCATTTCTATCATTTCTTTTCCCCCAAAAATAAATGATTAAAATAATACCAACTCCAAGCTTTTGAATGGTATAGTGTATAATGTTACAAAAACTTTTTATTTTAGATAAATGCTGATCTTTGAACCTTTCTATTTATCAAAGAATCCTGAAAAAAATGTACTCAACTGTTCGAAATATTGATAATAATAATAAAATTGTTTCTTGAACAGCAAATTAGCAATATTTATAGCAATATAATTTCTGAAGGACCATGTGACACGGAAGACTGGAGTTATGATGCTGATGATAATTTAGCTTTGATCACAGGAATAAATTACATTTTAAAATATATTCAAATATAAAACAGTTATTTTAAATATCAAAAATATTTCAAAATTGTACTGTTTTTGCTGTACTTTGGATCTTTGGAAATAAATGCAGGCTTTGTGAGCAGAAGAATGTTTAAAAAAAACATGAAAAATCTTACTATTCAAAAACTTTTGACTGTTAGTGTATCTTTAAACCTTTTTAATTTATTAAAACAATGCATTTATTAGATCAAAAGTGACAGTAAAGACATTGACATTTTTACAGCATTTCAAATACTAAATTTCAATTGCTGTTCTTCTGAACCGTCTATTCATTAATAAATCCTGAAGAAAACTCACAGTATCCACAAAAATATTAAGCAGCATAACAACTGTAATAATAATAAGATATATTTATTGAGCATCAAATCAATATATTTGTATGATTTCTGAACGATCATGACAGTGAAGACTGGAGAAATGGCTGCTGAAATGTAGCTTTGTCATCACAGATTAAAAAATTATTAAAATAGAACACAGTTATTTTAAATTGTAACAATATTTCACAAGCATTAAAACATTGTATCAACCCCAAACTTCTGAACAGTATTGTATATAACTGCTATTATCCATCTTGATACATTTACAGTTGCAATCGAAATTATTCAACCCCCTTGACATGCAAGACATTTTGTTCCAGATAATTTGTTTTTCTAAAAACAAATCTACAAAGGCATTAGGACACTATTAGATAAAGTATTTTAATACACATTTGAGTAATTCTGAGAACATAAATTGATAAATAATGAAAAAAAATCAAATTGGCTCTAAACGTTCATGTTCAAAATTATTCAACACCCAAAAGTAAAATTTGGTGCAGAATCTTTTATTATTTAAAACCACCGATAAACACTTTTTGAAAGTGTTTAGAAGCGTTGATCACCTCTCTACTGCAATCTTGGACCATTCCTCGGCTGAAAAAGCTTTTAGATCACGGATAATCTTTGGTTTTCACTTTGCCACTGCTTTCTTCAAATTCAACCAAATATTTTCAAAGAGAATTAAATCTGGAGACTGAACAGGCCACTCAAGATCATTCTGTGACTGATCCCTGAACCAAGCAGAAGTAGATTTGTTTGTTTACTTTGGGATGATTGTCCTGCAGGAAAGTCCATTGATCATCATCTTCGGTCTTTGTACCAAAGGCATCATAATTCTTGTCAAAATGGCCTGATACTTCAAAAAATCTATGGTTTCCTTCATACAGTCATGTTTTCCACTTAATGCTACAGTAAAACAACCCCATAATTGGATCATCACATCACTCCATAAAACATTCTTCCAGAACTCCACAGGTCTATCCAAATAAATTTTAGCATATTCAAGCTGACCTTTTTGTTCTTCTTGATCAAGAATGGTATTCGCCAAGATGCCCCATCATGAAGGCCATGCTTGTGCTATGTTCATCATCTACTCTGGAATGAAATATTTTTCCTCCTTTCATCGGGTCATCTCGCAAGTCTTTGGCTGTACATTGCAGGTTTTTATCAGTTGCTCTGATCAAACATTTTATGAAATTGTGCATTTTTGGTTCAACACCCTCAAAGGTTTTCTGGTACAACACACTTTAAACTAAGGAATAAGGCTTTTAGTGTCTTAGAAATCTTCACGTAGCCTTTGACTTTGTAATACAATAAAACTATTTCTTCTCTATAGCTTTTGTGAAAGCTCTGTTGACTTTACCATATTTGCTACTCAACTTCAGCACATGCATGGGATAAATGTATAGATGTGTAACATCTCAAGCTGATTCAGTTTTTTTAATAGTTTCTAAAGGCTTAATTGTGTTTTAGGAGAATTTTGTTCCCTACCACAAAAATAAATGACTTAAAACGGCAATGTTGAATAATTATGACAGCCGTGTTACTAAAAAAAATCCTAGAACTCAAACACATTACATTATATATTGACATTATCACTTTTAATATGCCAGTACACTGTTGTAGATGCAATTTTTATAAAGTCCTGAAACTTCAGACAAGCTTTTATTTGTAAAGTACTGCAGTCTCTGGTGGGGTTGAATAATTTTGATTGCAACTGTAATACATATATTTTTCCTCACCATCCATCAATAAAATAAAATAAAATACTCACCTGCCCCCTGTTTCAACAGGTCTGCAGCTGTGCTGGTATTAGTTCCACTTTGCAACTCTTGCAATTCTCCTACAAGATCTAAAACACAAACACACAAAGCCAGCAGTTATTGCACACTTTTTATGACAAAATATTAATTGTTGTATGTTTAGGTGTTTGTGTGACCTCTATCCGGGATTCGTAGAACACAAGGAAGAGACACAGGAGTAATGGAGTGCTGATACACCAAAGCAGACAGGGAGCCTGGATGAAAAGAATAATCAGAACTCAATCAATAGAGGGTGCTGTTTGCAACACATAGCATTAGAAAATCATTCATAAACCAGACAAACTTTTTTTTTTTTTGTCTCACCAAAATATGTTTCATTTTGACAGCCTTTGATCTTTACTCCTTTAGGACCGCTCTCAATCAGGAAGTGCCTAACTAGCTGCTCCTGTGGGTTGCCTGTCTCTCCATGGTTACTAGCGTGGGTTGGAGGTGTGCTGACTTTCAGGGCCAATCCATATGCGCCTTGGAATGAATTACTATCCCTAATGAGGAAGCAGCCGGGCTCCTTATCTTTTAATACCGCGATGGCTAAATGAGGAAAGAGGTGCTTCTGTTAGCAGAGTGGCAGGAATATTTCTGTAATGTACATCACCTTCTAAATATTGAGCTTTAAGAGCACTGATATGACGATTGTAAGGTATTGAGTTTTTATTGTGTTGCTATAGGGCCTTTCTAAAAAATGTTAATATAAGGGATCAGTGGGATTTTTTTCTTGGTTTATCAACCACCAGATGAAAATCATTAGTCTGATGGTTGCTTAGAAAAGTAACAATACAGTTGAACACTGAATATCAATTTATTTATACATTTTTATTGATATTTCAATTTATTATATACACTGCCATTAAAGATGTTTTTTATGATCATCAAGGCTGCGTTTATTAAATCAAAAATACAGAATAAATTTAACATTGTGATATATTACAACGATGTAAAATAATGTTTTTCTATTTTAATATGCATTAAAATGTAATTTATTCCTGTGATCAAAGCTGAAATTTCAGCATCATTACTCCAGTCTTCAGTGTCACATGATCCTTCAGAAATTATTCTAATATGCTGATTTCTTATCAGTGTTGAAAACAGTTGTGCTGCTTAATGTTTTTTTGGAACCTGTGATACTTTTTTTCATGAATCTTTGATTAATACAAATTTAAAAAGTATATCAAAATATACTACTGTTAAAAATATGGGGGTCGGTAAATTTTTTTATTTATTTATTTTTTAAAGAAATTAATACTTTTATTCAGCAAGAATAGTCATAGCAATATGAAAATAAAGTTGAAATATTTTGAGAATAAAGTCAAAATTACAAAAATAAGTTGAAATATTTTGTAAAAAAAAAAAATAGAAATTATGAGAATAAGGTCTAAATATTTTCAGAATAAAGTTGAAATTAACAGAATAAAGTGGAAATATTTAGAGAATAAAGATTAAATTAAGAGGACAAAGTTGAAATATTTTGAGAATAAAGCTGAAATATTTTGAGAATAAAGTCGTAGTAATATGAAAATAAAGTTGAAATATTTTGAGAATAAAGTCAAAATTACGAAAATAAAGTTTAAATATTTTTTTGGGGAAAAAAATTCAATTACGAGAATAAAGTCTAAATATTTTCAGAATAAAGTTGAAAATACGAGAATAAAGTTGAAATTACGAGAATAAAGTGGAAATATTTAGAGAATAAAGATTAAATTACGAGAATAAAGTTGAAATTACAAGAATAAAGTCGTAGCAATATGAAAATAAAGTTGAAATATTTTGAGAATAAAGTCAAAATTACGAGAATAAAGTAGAAATGTTTTTTGGAAAAAAATGGCAAATCAGGAGAATAAGGTCTAAATATTTTCAGAATAAAGTCAAAATTATGAGAATAAAGTCGACATTACAAGAATAAGTAAAAATATTTTTTAAATAAAGTCTAAATTACGAGAATAAAGTCGAAATATTTAGAGACCAACATACTGTGCACTTCTAATAATATGCAAGTAAAACTGTAGCGCATAGCACTAAAAATGCCAATTCAATTGGTCCGAATGGCAGAGAAGCATCTGCCAAATATGCATAAATGTAAATAATATAAATAATACCGATGAAAGCACTACTCACCCTGGTCTCTTGAGATCCCAGGTTTGTACCAGTACTTGGAGCTGTCTTGGACAAACTTGGAGCTGAGGCGGTTCTCTGGCTCCTCCACGCCACTAGAGGGGGTTATTTTGCATTTAGATGCCGGAGGCAATTCATTGGTAGTAGTGGAGAAGGACACATGAAACTGGGCAGAAGAAGTAGAAGGTTTCCCAGCTGATTTTATTGAGGAAGTGGTAGTGCAAGCAGTCACATTTTGAAGCGGGGATGCGCGTTGTTTTTCAGGGAGAGGAGGTTGGGGTAAAGAGGCCGGGATGGTAATCTCAGTATAGCCTGTATATGGTACATGAGGCACTGTCAGAAGAGGGTAGCCATATGATGCTATAGGAAATGAGGGTGTGACGTAGCCGTCAGGGTCAGGAGACGATGCTGTCAGGTCGCTGTTGCTGCTTTCCTCACTGCAGTCTGTCAAGGTTGTCAGGCTTTGCCTTTCAGGATTTATGTTAAATGAAGGGAATTCAGAAGCAGAGCTTCTCTCGGAAGAGCAAAGCGGAGGTTGAGGACTTGTTGAGGTTGAAGTTGAGGTGTAGCATGAGCTGGGGCGCTCAGTTTTATTCTGTTCTGATTCTGGGATGCAGGAGTTGTGTGTTTGTACCTGCACTGACTCCACAGTTTTGGATGATGGTGGGTTACTAATGAGAGTGGTGTTAGATATAGAATCTGTCATGGGGGTTTTCTTCGTATTTTCTTCTGCTCCACTGACAGCCGAGACAATAGTAATCAGGGACCCAGGGAAAGTGTTACTTTCTAGAGCTTTGCTTTTTATGGGTTTTCCCACCTCCGTTGATCTGCTGTTAGAATACACAGAGGAATTTAGGTTGATAGTACAATAAATCCAGTGTACAATTATCAAACAATGGCTGAGAGATTAATAAGAAATTGATGTACATAAAGAAACTATTACCTAGGAGGAGAAAGTCCCTCAATGTGACTTTTATCAGCATCTAAAACTTTAATACGCCCATCTACAAAACACACATAATAGAATGAACAATAGATTAGATTAGGGAAGAAGAAGAAAGCTGATTGTTAAAGGGAAATTTCACCCAAAAATGAAAATTCTGTCATTGTTTACATCATTTAGTTTAGTTACACTCTAAAAGTGCTGGGTTCAGCCTGATGGGTCTGAGTAGATATTCTATAACTACGCTGCTGGGTCTATTTTTTTTCTACCTAACCGCTGAGTTGAGCATGTCTCCAACGAAACAACCCAGCTGCTGAGTTACAGTCAAAGCACAGGTTTTTTCTATGCTGTAAATTATATTATTTTATGTAATGCAACATACAAGGATGAGATGTCAGTCAGCTGCATCAGCCAGTGTTGCCAAGTCTGTGGCTTTCCCGCAGAATTGGGCTGCTTTCGTACTGTTGCCGCAGGTTGTTTTTTTTATGTCCGCGGGTTGAAGTGACCCCAATAACGTAATATTTAGCCCCTGGAATGCTAAATTTACCAGAGGAACCCCACCTAAAAATGTGTATTTTACCCTCTTTTACCAGGGAACCCCCCTCGAAACGCAATTGGGCTACTTTTGGGCTAGTTTTGAGTAGCAATTGGGCAGGTTTTGTTGTGAAAACCTGGCAACCCTGGCATCAGCAGTGGTCATTTCACATGATGGAAACGCCTTTTGCCTTGTGTAACATAAACTGATTGTATTTGTTAAAATCCTGAATTTAATTAAATTTGATCTTCTCTAATATCAGTACTGTTTGTTTAAACTACAATAAACTAAAATAAAACATATAAAACATTTAACCCAACCAGCTGGGTCAAAATAACCCAGCATGTGTCCAATATTTACCCAGTGCTGGGTTGCCAAATAACCCAAGTTGGGTTGTTTTTAACCCAGCTTTTTTTTTTAGAGTGTATGATTTATAGTCTACTGTGTCAATGTGATTACCTTTCACGCCATGGTGACTCTCCGCAGCTAAAGCACTGTTGTGACTGGCTCGTTTTGGAGATGGAGTTATAGCAATGGGGGAGGAGTTTGGGGAATGACTGATAGAGGCATATCCAGGACTATCTCTGAATGGTTGTGGAGAACAAGGACAGGGTGGATGAGGGCTGTGGTAGCCACTGCTTTGGGGGCTGGGATATGGACTGAGTGGGGTAATATGTTCAGGTTGGGTGTCTGCAATATATACAGCTTGATCTTGTTTTGGGATGGCGTGGCAATGTCCGTACGATAGTGTTACTGGTGACATTGCTAGTTTGCGCCGCCAGTATTCGCCCTCTTGAACTCCCTCCCAATGAGACTCCGCCCTTACATCTCTCCAGCGCATAGGCCCCTCCCTCCTAATCCCAAACTCCGCCTCTCTAGACCAAGGGAGAGCTTCTAATTCTCTGCCTCGTAAAGTATGGAGAGCAACGTCCTCTCGTAAGCGAGAACAGTCCCTGCAGGAGCACGATGTTGGCGGAGTCGTGCTGTAACGTAATTCTCGATATGGACTGGAGAGTAGGGACTGATTAGGAGACAGAGAAGGAGGGATGTGAGCGTGGCTTTGAGGGAGGGCGGAGCAATGGAACACCGGACATGCCTCCCCAGAGTAGAACGCATGTGTCTGTGCAGGAAGTGTGTGGGAACGGGACTTTGAGTGGGAAAGTGGCGAATGAAGGTGGGTTTCTTGAGTGGGATATGAGTACATGTGCCTGATAGTTTCTGGGCAGGGATGGTGCAGACATCGCCCTCTCTCCCAAAAAAGATCTGGCTGGGATACACACAAGTCTCGGACTGGCAGTGGGGCGGTGCGGCCACAGGGAAGCGTGTGGTGTTTGGGATGGAGCGTTTGTGCAAGTGCATGCGGGTTGGTCAGGTCGGGGTCACAGAATGAATGGGTGTGGGAATACGGACGACCGTAACAAGACTGAACGGGCCTATCCGGTCTCATAGGAGAGCACTCGCCATCATCAAGAATTGCAGTTTCTCTGTGTCTTTCTCTGTCTTCATCCTTTTCTTTTTTTTCTCTTAAAGGTGGAGAGAGGGATTTAGGTGGTGCTGAGGAGTGACTTGCGTCTTTGGTGAGAGAGAGAGGCTGGATGGAAAGATGAATGGGAGGAGTAGAGGAGGAATGACTGGGTGAATGTGTGAAGGGTTTAATGGAAGTCGGGTAATCGCTGGGGCTGGAGCCTGGTGCTCGACGCTTCTTCACTTGGGCATACAGACTGCCATCCAAAGGCCCACGTGTGTGAGAGATATCTACAGATCACAGGGAAATACATAGACAAAACCATATTATTTAGTCACATGAATATGGAGTGTATGATTTTAAAAACTAAAATTCAGACACTCTTTAATGATTTTGTTAATGTTTTTTATGCAGTAAGAGTATATAAATAAATTTTATTAGTAGTATTAGAAAAAAGTGCACATACCCTCAGCACTATCCTCATGGTGAAGATTAAAGTTCTCATACGAGTCCCAGCACACAATAGGATCTGCAGTGCCGTAATCCACAGATACTCCTGGCTCATTTCCCTGCACCTCACCACCTCAAAAGACAAATTTTCACATTAGATTTAAAGCCAAATTACAAGGGGGTAAAAATGCCTTTTTTTTTTACAAAGGTACAATTCTAACTTCAACATGGAAAAATATTTATGGCACACAGACAGGTGTGTTCAATGCAGTTGTCTTGACAGAAGAAAACGAGGTACATTTCTAGTTTCAACATTATTTGCTCTTTAGACATTCCTCTTAAAAAAAAAGAAAGAAAAACTGACCCATATTTGGTCTGGTGGCCACTGAAAATGTGCACATTTTAACAATTTACTCCTGGAGCCATATTGACATTTCAATATCTCTAGAATCGAACCATAAAGGGCCTTAACAATGAAGATGCTAAAAGGGAAGTTTATTAAGACCCAATATCTTAAAGGGCTGTTTTGGAAAGATTTAAGCTTAATATTTTATATACCTGTGAATTTTGTGGTCAAGGAAAGGAAACCATTTTTCATCTTTTTTTTCATTGTATTTATTCAAGATTATTTTGGAAAGATATGGAATTCTATATTAACAGAAAATGGAATGTATGATAAAAATTTGTATATTTGATGTGCTTTTTTATACAGAAAATGAAAGATTGAATTGTAAAGAACAACATATTACACATTTTTTTTTATTTTATTAGGAAAATTCCATATACATAAGAAAAAGTGGGCTCAGTGTAAACCAAATTTTTCTCATTTTATTAACGACTTTAAATTGTATGTAAATCTCCTGGAACAAACAAAAAACAAAAAAGCACTGAAAACATGTAATGCTCTAAAAACATTGAAATTTATGTAATTTAATTTCTTTCTTTTTTTTCTATTTTGTTTCTTTTTTTTCTCTCTGGCAGCTAATGTTAATTTGATATGAATATGTAATACCTCTTGTTCTTGTGGCATTGAATTAATAAAAAATAAAAATAAAAATAAAAGTTCCAGGAAGTTCATAGCGGGCAATTGGAATGCATTGAGTTAGAGAGACAGAACATTTAAAAAAATAAATAAATAAATAAAAATATCTTAAAGGGCATTAACATATCTTTTAATACTTCTTGAATTACGGGCATACAAACTTCAGAGAAAAAACGTGAAAAGTGCTGTTTCCCCATTTTAAATGATCACCATTGGTACATAATGCAACAAAGATGGCTAAAGTCAACAGATTTTACTAAGAGACCAACAAACCCAGAGTAAAAATAACATTGATGCTGCCATCTTTCTGAAGTCATTTTTACCCCCTTGTAATCTGGCTCTGAATCTCAGAGCCATTTTGACCCTCCTCTACAAAATAGTGGATTACTCAGTAAATATTAATCCATGACATTTAATATTTTTTATACTTTCATCACTATACATTTATATCTTTCTTCAGTAAAAAAAATATTGGCAAAATCAAAAATTTGAGCTGGGGACTTCTGACTGAGCTGACACAGAATGACCCTATAGCATTAAGACAGGGCTAATGGAGGGAGGGTTGGTGAAAAAAATGCATTTGATATATGTGTACCTCTCTTTTGCGGGCCAGAAGAAAACAGCAACTCCACTGTGGCATCTGCAGGGAAACGGTCATCTATACACAAACACGAATCAGAATTTACACACTTTAAACACACTTTATTCCTCTGCTTTTAAGAAGTCGAGGCAATGGAGGGGGCAGTCAAACAAACAGTCTTGGTATGTGTTTACCTGTGCAAGCATGGTCAAGTTCTCCTTTGCCAAAAGCAAGCTGAGACCCATGAACACTACAAGTGTGAAACTGGAGTCTGAACACACACTCTCTCTTACATGCATCTGAGAGACGGTGATAACACTTCACCTAAAGACAGACATTGAGACAAGAATTTTTACTGACAAAAATGTGGTGCTGTTGTGGTGAAAATTTTGTCATTAATTAGTCACCCTCATGTCATTCCAAATACGTAATCCGTTCATCTTCAGAACACAAATTAAGATATTTTTGATGGAATCCGAGAGCTTTCTGACCCTGCATAGACAGCAAAGGAACTGACATGTTCAAGGCCCAGAAAGGTAGTAAAGATATCCTTAAAATAGTCCATGTGACATCAGTGGTTCAACCTTAATTTTATGAAGAATATGTTTTGTGTGCAAAGAAAAAAAAACGGCTTTATTTTCTCATTCTGAAGATGAATAAAGGACTTACAGGTTTGGAAAAACATGAAGGTAAGCAATTATCAACAGAATTTTCATTTTCGGTGAACCATTACCAACTATGTAATGACTTAAAGTATTTTAAAATATTATCTCCATTCAAAGCAATGCCTAGTGAGCAGGTTATAGAAAAAAATAGAATATAACAAGAATATATTCTTGTGAAAGAGTGTTCTTACCATGATGTCTCCCTTCAGCAGTAGAGCTGGTTCAATATTCACACACAGCATCTTACTGTTCGGGTCCTGAATATCACTATAACACAAACAAAAACAAGTTGGCAAAGTATAATTTCCAATTTTTTATAGTACAGTCAAGAAAGGACATGACTTTATGAAAAGAAGGGAGGGCAAGTCTGATTTGGACACACTGCAAACTAGAGCTGCTCAGGCAGGTATTTTGGCTGGATTTAGAGGTGCTTGGAAACTTTTCAAATGGACAATCTGGGAGACCAGCTTGTTGACCAGCTAAACCAGCATGGCTGAGAGACTTACTACACCATTTTAGCCAGAACTTAAGATCATCTTAAACCAGCTTTGAGCAGCTTAAACCAACAAGATGTTTATTTTTGCAGGGGTTGAGCTCCACAGGTCAATATATCAGACCGCACACAGTTACCACCATGCCATGGCGCTGAAAAACATCTCAAACTTAATGAGACTGATAAAATAGACACACTTACTATTTGCCTGAAGAATAGACCAGCTGCAATGACTGATAGATCTTTAGAAAGGGAGAGAAACCTGTATAATGCAATGGATAAAAGGAATGAAAACTGTCATTATTTCACATTGTCATGTACGTCGTTCCAAACCTGTATGACTGAATTAAAAAACGTGGAATGTCATGCAGTTGAGTAAATTAAGATTTCATTTTTGCTTCAACTATAACTTTTAAAATGTAAAACATTAATTCAGACTTCTGCAGTCTTTCCCCCCAAGATCAGTTCAGAAAATACCAAATAAGACCTGGTTGTGACTGAACATGTTGTGTACCTCCTCCTGACTGATAGTTGAGCAAAGCTGGAATATGAATTTGATGCAGGAACAGAGGGGAGCTGTTCATCTTTATTGCACCCGAGAGAAGACCGGCAAAATAATAAATATACCTGCAATGACATAGAACATCATGACCAAACTAGAACAAGTTATTCTGGAACAAACAGAAATAAAGGTTGGTTGTACCTGTTCTGAGATGGCTGGAGGGAGGAAGAGATTTTATCCTCACAAAATTTCCTCATAGCAACTGTCGAAAGAGCCTGATCTGCCCTGCACGCATACACACAAAAAGAGTCAATTGTAATTATAATAAAATGCTCCCGGAAGGCACCGCATAGGAGTTTTTAATGATTCTGAGAAGTCTCTGATACAGTAAAGTAATTTAAAAAGAAAGTTTTTTCTATTTAATACATTTTAAAATGTTGAAAGTTGAAAGTTTATTTGCACATATAACATTTAAAATACAGCTTTGCAAATCCAATAAAAAAAGAAAAATGAAAATACTGTGCAGGAGAGAGTGAGAAGACCCTAAAGTCTTATAAAACCACCTCCCCAAAATCCCATTAAATGGACATAAAGTTACATGATCAAACAAGACAATGCAATCACATATCAAGCATTTAAATATAACAAATTAACAAGATAAACTTATCTACATGTTAACATTATTTTCAGCTCTCTTTTGAAAGAGTTTAGAGTGGTTTTAGTCTTTAAAGCGGGGTCTAAATGATTCCAGAGGGAAGGCCCTCTGTATTTCAGTGTAGATTGATTGGCCGTAGTTCTACAAAAAGGAAGATAAAAGTCTTTGCAGCGCCTTGTGGAGTAAGCATGAACATCTGAAGAATACATGAAAAAATTATTAAAAGCTCTGGGCATAATATTTGTCATATTCACATACTTGTACATAAAGATATTTATGCAATAGATGTTAACATTAAATATAGTCAAAATGTTATATTTTATAAAAAGCGGAGCAGATGATGACAATCTATTTGATTTACTCATAATTCTTAAGATTTTCTTTTGTATTAATAAAATCTTATTTAGATATGTTTGGCATGTTGCACCCCAAACAATATTACAGTACAGAATGTGGGGATAAATTAAACTATAATATAATGTTTTCATACATGAAATATCAATTAAAGAGCCAACTCTACTCAATATACCAACAGATTTCATTATTTTTCTACAAACATGTTGAATATGATATTTCCAGGTTAGTTTTTGGTCGACAATGACACCTACAAATTTTATTTGGTTCACTTGGCTAATTTTTAAACCATCAATTGATACCTCTATGTCCTATTTTTTGTGCTAAAAATCATATAATTAGTTTTTTGTATATTAAGAGAGAGTTGATTTACTTTAAAGCATTTAGAAATGTTTTGTAACTCTTCATTTGCTTCTCTTATCAATGTGTTAATATTAGAATGAGATAATAGAAGACATGTATCGTCTGCAAACATTTTACAAACAAATCTTAAATAATTGATATCAATTAGAAATAATAGAGGTCCCAAAATGGACCCCTGCGGTACCCCGCATAATAGTTTTCCCCTACTTGAGCTCAGATTGTTAACATAAACAAATTGCTCTCTCTCATCCAAATAGTTTTGTACCCAATTTAAGGCTATATGTTTAATGCCACAATTTTCTTATTTTGCTAAAAGAATATTATGATTTATTGTGTCGAATGCTTTTGACAAATCTAAAAATATACCAATAGTGTTATTTTTCTCATGCAGATTTTTTGTGATTTTATCGACAAACTGTAAAAGAGCCATTTCTGTAGAGATGTTCTCTCTGAAGCCATACTGGTGATCATATAGACGTTTTTCCTGAACACGGAAGTAAGTCCGACTCTTAACTGAAAGAATGCTTTGCATTTCCGGTCTGCATTGTTTCTAGTCAAATTAGGGTATATTCCGAGCTCATAAACTAATGTTAAACCTATTCAAATGTTTTTAAAAAGCACATGGCTCCATAGCGCCATCACTTGGCAATGTCGCAATGACCGTCGTTTGTCAGTGCCTCACTTTAATGAGTGTGTAGATGACACGAAGCAGCGGACGTTAGCTACATTAAAAACAGATGGAGGCTGTTTGAATGGGTTCCTATGGAGACCGGTGTTGTGCCCAATTCTGACCCCCGCCAGATTACTACCCCCCTAGTATTGGTAGGTTTAGGGTTAGGTGTGGGGGAGGGGTTAGGATTAGGGGTGGGGTTAGGATTAGGCAATCAGGTAGCGCTTTCAACGAGAGGGGGTCATAATTTGGCAGGGGTCGAAAAAAGGCACAACACCGGAACAGAAAAGCATTCAATCTGACGTTAGAATTCGTAATGGCGGCGCTCATCGTTTACTCAGGAAAAAGGTCTATATTATAAGATCAAATTTTCTGTAAAGTGTTTTAATATCCTTTTATAAACGAATTTTTCCAGTATTTTAGAAAACAAAGGTAGAACTGAAATTGGTCGATAATTATTAAATAAATGCGAATTCCCAGACTTAAACAAAGGAGTTACTTTAGCTAATTTGAGATCTCTTGGTACAACACCTGTTTTGAGTGACAAAGAGAGAACATAAGTTACAGGCTCAATAATAGAGGAAGCTACTTTCTTTATGAGACTAGCTCTAATTTCATCATGTCCTGGAGCTGTGTCCTTCATCTTTAATATAACTTCAAGCACTTCATTAGGAGTTGGAGGATCAAATTCATTTAAGCAAGGATAAGGCAGATCAAAAATTTGTGAAGTAAATTTTCCTGTATTCACAATGTTTTTTGCCAGTGAAGGACCAACATTCCCAATGTCATTTATTTCTGTAATGGATAAGCTCAAAGGAACAGCCCTTATTTGAAACAAAAATCCTTGTAATATTATAAATGTCTTTACTTTCACTTTTTCCAAATTAAGGTGTACCCATTGAAAAACTGGTTAATGTGTGTGAGTGTGTGTAAATACCCAGCTGATATCTTGCTATAGTGCATGTAAGCTGCCACAATCACCCCTGTTTTTCCTTTGTTTCCCTGTGGAAGTGACAGGTAGAGAAACAGAAAAACAGAGAGGCAAAAATATGTACAACTATTACAATTATTCATTTTGGGTCATGCTTAATATGGCACAAAAATGTCATAACATTTCAATTCTGTCAGAATTTACAAGTCTATATGTTGGATCAGGCTGGTTTGGTTAAGTTTAACTCGCTGACTCTTATCTGGTCACTGAGTTTAACAGACTTTTAGAAGAAAGGATTGAGAGTTGCATGGACTACTTTTATGATACTTTTATAGTGCTTTCAGCACCAAATTCATTGCAACTGCATGAAAAAGAGAGTTCATTAGTCTAAACTTTTCCATTAGAAAGGCAGTCATTTAAGTTTGGAATGACTTTGGTGTAAGTAAATGGTGACAGAATCTCATTTCTGGATGATCTATTCCTTTAATAAGACTGATGACATTTAGAGACTTTTAGCTCTTATAAATTAAATATTAAATATCAAATAACGTCTGATCTCAACCTTGCAGTGAAGTACAACCACATTCTGGGGGTCAGAGTTAAGCCAGTTCTCCATGGTTTTGCACGCAGCGCATATTTTATCGAGAGATGGGGCATGTAGATCAGGCCACCCAAACTCCTCAACCTGATCCCAGAAATACAGACACAAAGGCACATGTCAAAACAAGTAAGCCATAGACTGATTTTAAATCAAGATATATGCAAATCTTGGTAATGGAATAATACACACAAAGCTGTTTTGAATAAAACAGCAAGAAGATACCTTTGGATTTAGCTTGGAGATGTCATGCCGTTTCTCTGATAGATTAATAAGCTGAGGAGAAGTGAAAAAGACATGAGTGCTAATTTATCTGGCTTTAAAACTCAACAATCATTTTAAACAGAAATACAGCTAACCAAGAACTTGTCTTGATGTTTTGATTTCAACATGGCTGCCACTTCCTTAAGGTTAGTGCTGTAATGCTGTTCTTCCAGATCAGACAGGTAGAGGACAGAGATGATACGCTCAGTAATGTAAGTCAGGTCGAAATCATAATGGCTGCCCATCAGCTTCTCCATAACACTCTCCATTTTGTCTCTACTGGGAAACACACAACAAACACAAAGGACAATTACACTCAAATACAAACATATGCAAACTTTAAGGAGCAGAACACATTGAAAAAAGGAAATGTCAGATTTGTCATGACCTTTGACCCTTCAGGGAGTTTGACTGACCAATCCTAACACAGAATCTGCCATTTTTGTCCAACAAACAAACCACTCAGGAGAATAGATTATCATTGGTGGACTTGAACTTGAAAAGTGGTTGAAACAAGATATTTTCTGATGTTCATTCATGTTTATTTCATGCTTAACTAGTAAAGAGAGAGATTGACGTGCTACAGAGATCTGTCATGGCACATAAAAGTGCCACAAAAAGGCATTTATTGTTTGAATTTCTTAAAAAAAGACAATATCTGAAAACTGAGACTGTTTCATACCTAAAAAATTAGTAATGAAGGGTCAATTCATAACAATGTTGCTCTTTTCTCTGTCATTCAGAGTTAGCTCTGTTAGTTGAAATTTGCTCTTACCTAGGAGGAATGTTCATCTGGTTTTGAAATGGGGGCTAGGAAAAGTGAATAAAAATGAAAAAATGTGAATAAAAAGCAGGCAGACATGGTACAGACTTTGCTTTTAAATTGCAATACATGAAACACACTTAGTAATTCCTTTAACCTCTCTTTTCTAATAACAATGGCTCTTTTTATGGTCGACTCCAATTATGCCTTTGTAAAAATAATGGTCAACTGAAAATTAACCTCTTATTTCCCTTCAAACAGTTTTAATATGTTCCTTTGATATTACAGCAGAAAGAAATTACAGAAGGTTATTGAAGCAGTCATGCACTTTTCAAAAATAGCACTATTATTTAATATAATTACATTGTTTTTTGCTTTAAGTCCATTTGACCTCAGCAAAAATACATGATAATAATATATATATCAGGGGTGTTTCCTCTGACGAGGCAAGGAATTCATAATACAAAAATAAAACAACGCCAATATTACAAAATCTAACATTAAAAAGTGTATAAGTCAAGGGTAATAAGTTGGGATATGATTGGATATGACTGGTTATGTTCGGCTGTGATTGGTTCATGCAATAAATCCCACTTCTTGTGTTAATGTGTGTTCCGCTTTCACAAATCAGTCTGAATGAACAATATAATGGCGTTAATGGGATAACTAATTAAAGAAAGTAAGTAAACAATTCACACACTTAGATATAACCACTTGGCATGAAAACATGATCTGTGGGAGTTTTTAGTGAGTAATCAGCTTGGTGAAATTTAAAGTAAATTTACATGTCTGTGATCAATATTTATCGAGCTTTGGTGACTGATAATCTGAAAAATTCAAAAATAGTTAAAACTTCACTATTAAAAAGAATAACTGAACATAAGTTCACAAAAAAATTGCTTCAATTGTTACTGCCTTGAATTATTTTGGAATAAACGTAAAATGCTTAAAATCACCAAC
Organism: Garra rufa; assembly: GCF_049309525.1. NCBI lineage: Eukaryota > Metazoa > Chordata > Actinopteri > Cypriniformes > Cyprinidae > Garra > Garra rufa. Next base: position 32,270,512 of record NC_133372.1, read on the forward strand.
TTGATCAAATTAATATGTGGTTTTAATGTAAAAATATAATTAATTTTTTTTGATAGTAAAGTAAGAAACCAATAGAAAGGGACATCTACAGTGTGTATATCATCAGAAAATCCTTCTGTAATAGTTGCATATGAGTCCCTTAGTTGTCCTCAGTGTGAAAAGATGGATCTCAAAATCATACAGTCATTGTTAGAAAGGGTTCAAATACACAAAAATGCTGAAAAACCAAAGAATTTATGGGACCTAAAGGATTTTTCTGAAGATCAGTAAGCAGTTTAACTGTTCAGGACAAACAAAGGATTCATGAACAACTATCTCTAAACAAAAAAACACAATTGTGGATCATTCAGGTAATAACACAGTATTAAGAATTAAGTGGATGTAAACGGGGTCATTTTTATAAATATAACTGTTATTTTGTGAACTATATGTAAACATCTTTTATGTGAAATATCTTATTCCGGTCAGGACTAAATAAAAAATAACATGCATTTTGTATGATCCCTCCTATTTTGGTAAAATAATTCACATTTTGCAGATTGTGCAAGGGGTATGTAAACTTTTGACTTCAACTGTAAGTATGATTTTAAAGATATTTATTAAACAGCAACTTGTGGTAATACTCACTGGATCTGAGATAACTTCACAAGGGACAGAGACCTGGAAGAAAGACAGACAGAGAAAGGTGTATATTAAGCACATGGAAACCAAGTCTCTGATGCATGATTTGAAGGGTTTAGACATCAGAGACCATATAAGAGACACATACCAGCCTCTTAAACATACACACACGCAGCTAGCATACTTTGGGGCCACTGGGTGACTCTCCATTTTAAGACATCCTCTCTGTCTTCATTAGGTTATTATCACACCAGGGGACATCTGGTACTGTTTAACACCGTCTGTAAGTGTGTGTGCGTGCACATATTTGCACACGTTCACTTCACTTCCTCCTTAGTAATTAGTTTAGACATAACATTTACCCATATAGTCTCTAACAAATATAACTTTGTATATAATACCATTTGGTTAGTAAATGCATTTAAATGTAGTCAAGGATGTAACCATATATTCACGAGGGGTAAATCTAATAAAAAAGTTGTAGAATCTGTCACTGGAAAACCTAAATAGAGGTGATATTCTGATAGACTGACAGACAGGGAGTCTGATGTGGACACAGAGGGTGGAGACACATGTATAAAGAGAAACAAAAGCAGCTGATCTCTCCATCCATGGATGGACGGATGAAATGCCTGCTGGCTTTATGAACTATTTCCACTACTCTATTTCAGATGATCAGCTGGTCTCTGCCTCTATCTCCATTTATTTTTCACCATGCAAGTCACTAATGTTCACTGCATTGCTGTTTTAAATTGAATTAAAAGTCATTTTGTTTATGATTTGAGCTGTGGAGAATCCAACTCTTGGAAGTTGAAACTAACATGTTGCTATAACATAATAAAGTTATACAACAGTGCAGGCAAAACAAATTCTTTATGAAGGATGAGAAAACACACTGGAGTTCATTACCTACATCCTGTTTTAGCAGGCAACAAGTAAGTACAAGTGACGCAGACACAATCAAACACTTACACAGTCTTAATCTAAGTCTAGCTCAACAAACAAAGATAAACGTTCATTTATTATGAACCATAACATCCATCTGATTGTATCTGTGTCAGTGCATCTTTTGTCTCTACTTTCATTCCATATATTGCTGATTCTCTCTTTTCTACAGTATTTCTTTTTGTGCCAAACAGATTATCTCACTGCAAATACAAATTGAATCTACTATCTGAAATGAAAAGTACATTAGGTTTACTTCACATTTGCTCAAAAGTGAAATGAAATCCCTCTTTGATGCCCTTTTAAAAAGGAAAAGTGTCTGTACCTTTCTCAGATGAGTCCAGTTTTCTAGAGTCCCTATAGCACACACAAGTGCTCTCCTTCTCTTTCTCTCTCTCTTTCTGATCCTCTCACTCTCTTGTTTCCACTCAACTCTTTCTCTCTTTCTCTCTTTCTCTCTCTCTCTCTCTCTCTCTCTCTCTCTCTCCCTAAAACAGGGGCATGCACTGTTAAAAGTATTCAAGTAAATGATGCTTAAAGCTGTAAAGATTTACTTGATTATTGTAGTTTTCATTGTTAGTTATATGCTATATATTAATTACTTGAAGTGGATAACACTTTTATTTAGCTATTTATTGATTTTGTTAACATTATCATAATTTGTGTTAACTTAAGTTCATTAAACATTAACAGATGCAACATTTAATTTTAATAATGCATTAGTAAATGTTAAAATTCACTAAGATTAATATATGCTTGAGAAGTAATTTTCATCATTCATGTTAACTAATGTAGTTAACCTTTTTGTAAAGTGTTACCAGTATCATATTCTACGTATTCTAACTAAAACCAACTAGTATAGCTAGTATAGCTGCATAATGCATTTTTAGTCATTAACAATGTTTTTGTAATCTAATGCTATTCATCTTTGTCCAAGCATGCACTGGAGTATGAATACTTATGGTTGCAAGTCATTTTCTTAAAATAAGGAGTAAATTGAATAAGTTGTTTTCATTTTTTGAGTTCCATGAGCAGTATTTTTTTTACTGTGCAGAGAAAAAGTAAAAGAGAAAGAAAGAGAGCAGGAGAAATAATATGAAATAGAAGAAGAGAAAGAGAGGAACAGCTGTGGTGTGTAGCGTGTGGATACACTGGTGTATATCCGTGTGATGCACTGTTGGCATTCGGTGACTGATTGCAATTTCTATTAATACCAAAGATAACCAGAGTTCATAACTCATCTGAATTAGACATATTTGTACTATATTTGAGAGCGGCACACATCACAAGACCAGAAGCCACTACGATCATAGATGAACATATGGTGCTACAAGGACACATAGTGTGTCAGAGAATGTCTATTTCTCTGCCATTTCCTTATTGGTTAAAACCAAATCAAGTGCTAATTACTGTTTAACTAAAGTTTAGCCATATGCACTGTACTTAATTAGAGTAGTAACAGGATTTCAGCTGTGAGAGAAAGAATTTTACCTTTTCCTCGCATTTCTTATGCACTGCAGTTTTACACTCTGCAAGGAGAAAAATGTGCATTACATTAATAAATACTGATGTACATTATGTGTACAGTAGTCAACATTCGAAGTGGATCAAAAAAGTTCATCAAAAGTTGTCCTAAGATAAGAACGGGTATTCTTTTTGGTTTTAGGACAAATTTGATGAAAGGTTTTGATCCACTTCAAATGTTGACTACTGTATATGTGACCCTGGACCACAACACCAGTCATAAGCAGCACAGGTATATTTGTAGCAATAGGCAACAATACATTGTATGTTTTATTTTATACAAAAAATCATTAGGATATTAAGTAAAGATCATGTTTCATGAAGATATTTTGTAAATTTTCTACCATATATATATTAAAACTTAATTTTTGATTAGTAATATGCATAGCTAACAACATCTAACTTTAAAGGCAACTTCCTCAATATTTAGATTTTTTTGCACCCTCAGATTCCAGATTTTCAAATAGCTATATCTGTATCTTATATATGTCATATCCTAACACACCATACATCAATGAAAAGCTTGTTTTGTGGTCCAGGGTCACATATGTCAGTTAGGTTTTGCTCAAGTGGGGACCAAATTTCCCACAAGCATGGTAAAACCTGAAATCACCTATTTTGTGAGAAAACGGCTTAATAAACATAATAAAAATGTCTTAATACTAAAAACTAAAATGGCAAAGTTAGGTGACAGAAATACCATCTACTAATAGCTAGTATAAAAACAACAGAAGTCAATGTAAATAGTAAAATCAAATGTGTTTTACCTCTGCAGTACATGCCATGGCTGTCGAGGGCTTGTCTGCAGACAACACAGTGGTGTTTCTTCTTGAAGTTCCTCTCTTTAAAGGAGTGTGAACCCATTTTCCCCAGCTACATATATAAGCACACACACAGAGACCTCAAAATTATACAGCAGCAGATACTGTGGGATCTATATGTATGTACATTTGGCAAGAACCAAACCCAAACACATCTGCCAAGAGCACTGAGCACACATGTCCACACGCCCCAGTGGTGATATGAAACGCATAAATCACTCACTCATATGGAGGCGATGAATGAAAATCATGTTTGTTTTGGGTAATAGTTCTGTGATGAATGATAGAAATCTTTTTGGCACAATGACCAGATATTCTATTCTATTCTACAAATTCTATTAATTACATGGTATGCTGACATCAATTACACCGCAAGATTTTTAATGTTTTTTAAAGAAGTCTCTTCTGCTCACCAAGCCTGCATTTTTTGATCCAAAGTACAGCAAAAACAGTAAAAGTTTAAACTATTTTTTACTTTTTAAAATAAATGTTTTCCATTTGAATATATTTTTGAATGTTATTTATTCCTGTGATTTCAAAGCTGAATTATTAGCATTTGCTGCTCAAAACAAATGTTTAAATTTTATTATGTTGAAAACAGCCAAGTAGAATTTGTCAGGTTTCTTTGATGAATAGAAAGTCCAAAAGAACAGCATTAATCTGAAACAGATATCTTTTGTAACATTATACATGTCTTCATCATCACTTTTGATCAATTTAAAGAATCCTTGCTAAATAAAAGTATTAATTTCTATTTTTTTTTTCCAAAAAGAAAGAAAGAATGATACTGACTCCAAGATTTTGAATGGTATAGTGTATAATGTTACAAAAGCTTTTTACTTCAGATAAATGCTGATCTTTGGATCTTTCTATTCATCAAAGAATCCTGGAAAAAATGTACTGTGTGTCAATTATTCTAAATATTGATTATAATAAAAAAAAATCTTGAACAGCAAATCAGCATATTAGAATGATTTCTGAAGGATCACGTGACACTGAAGTGACTAATGATGCTAAAAATTTAGCTTTGATCACAGGAATAAATTACATTTTAAAATATATTCAAATAGAAGTAGAATAGAATAGAAAATTTTAAACAGTAAAAATATTTCAAAAACTGTTTTGCTGTACTGTGATCAAATAAATGCTGCTTGGTGAGCAGAAGAATTTTTTTTAAAAACATTTAAAAAATTACTGTTCAAAATTTTTGATTGGTAGTGTATATATATATATATATATATATATATATATATATATATATATATATATATATATATATATATATAAAAATGCTCAGCTAAACAACTTTAACTCACTCTGTAAATAGTATTTATAACATTTTGTTAATAAAGCATTTGTATTGATTATAAAAACATAACACTGTTCAAAAGTTTGGGGTCAGTAGGATTTTTCATGTTCCTGAAAGACGTCTCACCAGGGCTGCATTTATTTAATTAAAAATACAATATAAAAATTAGTATAGTAGAAAATTATTAGAGTTTAAAAAAAAGTTTTTTTTTAATTTGAATATTTTACAAAATGTAATTATATCGAGATGGCTAAGCTGAATTTTCAGCAGTCATTACATCAGTCTTCAGTCACATGATCCTTCAGAAATCAATGTGATATTATGTACTTATTTGATGCTCAAGTAACATTTCTTCTTATTATCAATGTTTTTTCAGGATTCTTTGATGAATAGAAAGTTAAATAAAACAGCATTTATTTGAAATAGAAATCCTTCGTAGGCTAGCAATTTAAACGTTTAGCCTGTCACTCTTGAACAATTTAAAGTGTCTTTGCCGAATAAAATTATTAATTTCTTTAAAAATTACTGACCCAACGTCTTTGAAGGGTAATTTAGGCCTTCATAGCACATGGTTAGCTTTAGCACTTGACAATGCTGCCATCTACAGACCGCAAACGGGAAGTAAACAATCGCTATGCTAAAAGCAGACTGGTCCGTAATTCCTCTACGTTGTATAGCCTACCAACTCAAACAATCAATCTAAAGATTTTCCCGAATATATATCTGTTCTACATTAACAAAGTATGTTTTTCAAAACACACATACAGCCGTTCATTCATCAACTAGTCTAAAAGTTCCTTTCATTGAGGTTATGTTTACACGCTCTGAGCATGTGACAACCAGATATAAACACAGATAGCATAACAAAACGTTGGTTACATGTTTTTTGGTTTTAAAACCGTTTTAGATAAAGGACTTTTCAGCTCTCCACCCTTCTCTCTCTCTCGCTGTCTCCAGCCAAAGTTTGGCTCATGGATAAAGCATTTCCCTCCACATTTCCAACACACACATAACACAGACAGCTTTCTCCTCATGCCTTCTCACTTATTCTTCTGTGAAGAGTGCAAAACTGTTTAGGTTGCTAGAACTCTTCCCAGTGTCAAATGAACATGCTTTATAACAGAGACAGTGGGAGCAGAGACAAAAAGAGTTTTCTCTCTGCTACTGTTGCTGCTGACATTTTGAAATAAGAGTTTTGGCCCTTCTACACTCACATACAGACTCACATTCCGGGCAGGAGTAGACGGGAGCAGGTGGGAAGGCCGAGGTATGCTTCCACCGTCCCAGAATTCCACCGTCTATTTTTAACCAGTCTTTCTGACCACAGGATCCCTAGGAAACCTATGTGTTTGTGTGTATGCTTGCATGGGTGTGTTAATCTGGCTATTAGTCTGCGGTTATGGAATATATTTTTCTTTTTTTCTCTCAAGAGCACAGCACACATGACATGGTAGTGTTTCCTACTGCTTACAATGTGTTATGTGAAGTGGAAATATTCTATTTACGTACATATTCCATCCTATAGGCTGGTTTTCTAAGGGCACATAACATACTAAAGCTGTCTGACCCCAAAGAGTCAACCTGCCGCCTAATGACGGACATGGAAGTGTTACTATGAGTGAGTGCATGCATGGGGGAATGTTCATTGACAGGAATATCCTTTCAGAAAATACTCAGCTTTACATACACTTCATACTTGCAGTGACCATTAAACTGCATTATGAGCAGCGACAGCAGTATAAACATTCATAACAGAACCACTTTAAACACGTATTGAATGCTAACAGCATTTATATAAAATATAAACTTTAATCTGAATCAGCCAATCCAGGGAGCCCAAGTACTTTATAATAAGTTTTCAGAACTATAAAACTATAATTACAGTCAATATAACTTTAACTATATGTAACTCTAGACCACAAAACCAGTCTTAAGTAGCACAGGTATATTTGTAGCAATAGCCAAAAATACATTGTATGGGTTAAAATTATCGATTTTTCTTTTATTTCTAAAAATCATTAGGATTTTAAGTAAAGATCATGTTCCATGAAGATATTTTGTAAATTTCTTACCATAAATATATCAAAACTTAAGTGATTAGTAATATGCATTGCTAAGAACTTCATTTGGACAACTTTTCTCAATATTTAGATTTTTTTCACCTTCAGATTCCAGATTTTTTCAAATGTCAGCCATATATCCTATCCTAACAAACCATATATCAATGGAAAACTTATTTATTCAGCTTTCAGATGATATATAAATCTCGTTTTTTTTTTAAATTGACCTGTATGACTGGTTTTGTGGGCCAGGGTTACATTAATATAATAAATATAATATAATATAATAACTACTGCATTTCATGCATTTAATGGATTTGGTATCATGAAATAACAACAAAGTAAAACTCTTCCATAATTTATTAATCTAATATTAATTTGCACACCATACATTAACATTTCAAGCTAGAAAATGACTATTAATGTATTATAAATTCACAAATTAACAACAGTATACTTAATTAACATTGTACTAGATTAATATATACTATAAATATTTTTACTTTTGTTTTTTTTAGTTCACAATACCTAATGCATTATGTAATATTAATGAATGTAACCTTATTGTAAGGTGTTACTAAGATAACTTTTATAAAGTACATTAACATTACTATATTATTAATGCAAAATAGATCATTAATTAAAAGTTACCAATTAATTATAAATAAGTTGTTTTACATATTTTCAGCATTGACCTCCTGACTTTGAGGATTGCAAATATGGAATGATTTATGAAGGCATAAAACATAGAGGCAGACCCACTGTGCTTATTGCCTAGTGATCTTCTTACCTATATATGACCCCATTTACACACACACACACACACACACACACACACACACACACACACACACACACACACACACACACACACACACACACACACACACACACACACACACACACACACACACACACACACACCTCTGTTAAGCTGAGAATCTCTGCATCCTCTGTGAGGTCTCGTGTTTTCGGGGGATCCGAGGGCTGGGGATTCCTCTCTTTAGCCCACCGCTGCTTGCTGAAGATACAACCCATCTTACTTGCTTTATTCACCCTTGTATATCCTTTGCTTCTCCTCTTACACTTTCGTAGCCCTTGTTTTCCTTAGTCTTCAGTCCAGGTTGGTCCTTGTTTTACGTCTCCCTGTTCCTCAATGCCTTAGCGTCCAGTTCCAACACAGAGTCATGTCTCTCACACCTTCTTTTCCACACATTCTCTCCCACTTCCAAAGTCTCCCTCTCAGTGTCTCTCGGGGTGTCCTCCCTCTAACTGTCTTTTGCCCCCTCACATGCACACTATGTAACGCCCTCCTCCGTCTCTCTGGCAGCTGTTTTTGGCAGGCTTACGTCAGACCCTTCCTCTTCTTTGGCACTCGAGTTCTGCTCACCCACTGGGAGCCATCACACACACACACACACACACACACACACACACACACACACACACACACACACACACACACACACACACACACACACACACACACACACACACACACACACACACACACACACACTAAAGCTTGTATTCCAATATCTCTCCACCACCGAGTCCCTAAGTCTGCACACAGAGAGCATTAGGTCTTCTGTTCTTCCTCATCTCTATCTTTCATTGGCAGAATGAAACAACAAAGCATCTGTTCTCGTTCCTTCACATCCGCTCTGTCCAAGCAACACTCGCCTCGCATCTGCATGTGTGGGTGCAATAATGAATAAGTTACTGTGAATCACATGAAACCACAAAAAAGTCTTCCATGAATAAAATTCCATTCATAATAAAGTTTCTGCAAAACAGGGTGAGTTGCAATATCAGTTGAATGATTTAAAAATTAGCTACAGGGGTAAAGGACCACCATCTTTCTGAGGCAACAGTAGCTGTAAGACTCTGTCAAAAAATAAGTAATTTTAAAGTCTATAATTATGGTCTATAATTTGATTTACAATTACATTAATGAAGGTTACATGACAGATCAGGCATCTTATGTTGATCTGGCATTCTCTTGTTGAAGATTTTCATTAAATAATACTATACTACTAATATTATTAATAAAAATAACTATCATGGCTGACTTTTCAGTGTACTTCTACTAGACGAAAACACAACAATTTATACCAGATAATTATGGAAATATTATACACTACCAGTCAAAAGTTTTTGAACAGTAAGATTTTTTTTTATTAAAGCCTCTTCTGCTCACTAAGCCTGCATTTATTTGATCCAAAATATAGCAAAAACATTTTGTGAAATATTTTTACTATTTAAAATAACTGTTTTCTATTTGAATACATTTTAAAACGTAATTTATTCCTGTGATCAAAGCTAAATTTTCAGCATCATTACTCCAGTCTTCAGTGTCACATGATCCTTGATTCTTATATGCCGATTTGCTGTTTAAGAAACTCTTATTATTATTATTATTATTATTATTATTATCATTATCATTATCATCAATATTTAAAACAGCTGAGTACAGTTTCAGAATTCAGATCAGCATTTATCTGAAATAAAAAGCTTTTGTAACATTATATACCAATCAAAAGTTTGGAGTCAGTAGATTTTTTTTTAGGAAAGAAATTACAAAAATTAACACTTTTAGTTAGCAAGGATGCTTTAAATGAATCAAAAGTGATATAATGGTAAAGACATTTATAATACAAAAGATGAATGTTGTTCTTCTGAACTTTCTATTCATCAAAGAAACCTGAAAAAGTTCTACTAAATATTTGAGTAGTTATTAATTATTGTACAGACACAGCCCATGTAGTCATAAATTAGGTTATAAGAACTTTATGAAATCTCCCTATGACTAAATGGACTGTTTTCACTTTTAAAAATTATTTGCTTACACAAGACTAAGTGAGCTAACATAAAACTAATAGATAAAATATACCAACTACCAATACATAAATGTTTTTTGGTTACTTGTAAAGGTCATCCTAGTAGGTTCTGTGTCCAGAGACCACCAGTTAGCACCAACTGTCATTCTACAGACAACAGAAACAACACATATATGCACCTGACACAGCAGAAAACAACACTAAACACACAAAGCACTGCATCTGTCACTAGAGGCTGAAAACACACAGGACTGCAGTTTCACATACCTTGATTCTGCTTTTTGTTTCGTACACCGTCTCGATGCTATAGGTTGGTTAAAAAAAAAACCCTTTAAACTATTACCAATCAAATTAAAAGTACTAAGACCAATAAAAGTACCAAAATGTTCTAGGATATGTACTGTGGTAATTCGATCGCATTAGTATCACCGCATACCCATTGTAAATAACAATCATCTGATACCATTCCTGCACTGTGTTCTTTTGTCTAAAGGCCCATTTACACTATGGTAACTATGAGTGTCAAGAGTAGTTCAAACTACTACTACCTGTAGAGAGACTGATCAGGGCTGCGTTTCCCAAAAGCATCGTAAGCTTAAGTACATCGTAGACCCATTGAAACCAATGGAGCTACGATCAACTTAAGCTTACGATGCTTTTGGGAAACGCAGCCCAGAACGATTTCCTTTTTTACAGCTGAATCATATAAACATTGATAGCATTTAAAGTGGCAGTGTAAACAACAGCATAGACTGCACAGTTACTGTACAACTGAATGTGTTCTGCTAATTTGTGCTGTTTAAACCATGGAAAAAACATGTGGAAGGTGCTAAATCATAATATTTTTGACAACTAAAGTTAATAGGTGTTAAAGATACGTACAAGCAGTATAAATTAACATATTAGTCTAATATTTTACCTAACTGAATAGAAGTTATAAGAACAAACATGAATGTTAAGACTCTTACCCTGGAAATCCTGGTTCAGTTTGGCCAACCACAAACGCCTTTTGTTCCTCAGTTTTTTGTACTCTTCTCCTTAATTTGTTATAACTTTTGGCAGTCTATATGTTTTTCCCGGTCCAACCGATTAGTACAGCCCAAAACATTACAATAAATGATCATTTTAGCAGCAATAATCAGAAAAATATGCGAGTTCCGTTCAGTGGATGATGATGCATTGTGAAAACACTAACAGCCAATCAGAATCCATCACATATAAAGTGGCACTGGTCGTGTGTTGATGTGGATGCAAATAGATATTTTGTGCTTGGTTATATATATATATATATATATATATATATATATATATATATATATATATAGTAATATATACTTTAAATATTAGACTTTTTGTTTATCATTATCCATTAACTGGAAGCCAAGCAAATTTGATTTTCTGCCCTGAAGGAAACCATAATGGCAGAAGACAGAGCCATGGCTTTTTAATAAAAGCCATCAGGATGACAAAAACATTACGCTCATCAAATCTGAATCATCACAAAACCAGAGTGTGTTTTTAATTGTCAATGAGCTGCAGTATTTCCATGTGCGGACACGTTAGTAATGCACTCATAAAAGGGAATGTAACCACAGAGTCCATCTGAGCATGAAGGATATTATGAGAAAACGATCTTGCATTTTCTCATAATATCCTTCGTGCTCAGACGGAAAAAAAAAAAAAATGCTAATATGCACTGCAGTAGCGGATAGAACAGCTTTCAATTCAGGCTACATGCAAGAGGGGTTCAGTTAGGGCAGCTGGGAAAACATGGATGAACACCACAATATGACCAAGCAAAGAATGCAAAGCTCCCACACTAGAATGGGCCGTAAAACCCATCCAATAAAGCAGTTATTGGAAAAACACCTTGAGAAACACACAAAGCTCAAAATCATTCAAAGCTTAAGAGCAAACAGCTCTAAAATGCAAAGAAACCCATTTTCTTGTGGCACACATACAGCCACTGCAGCCCGACTGAGGATTTTCATGCAGTCATATTTTTATGATTAGGTAAATAATAATATAGTCCCTGGGAAGAAAAGCATTAAGGGTCTTGGATAGCTTTTCAATACTCAATCACCAAGGGACTGGGAGGATCTGCATAGCCTCAGTGTTGGACCATTACATTGGTTTGAGGGAGTTCACTATCCTGGCTATTGAGAACATAATGCTACACAGGTTTGAGGTGAACGGTTGAACAAAAGAAGACAGCAGAAACCTTGAGTTTCAGTCTGAAGCATTTAAAGGATTTGAGTAGAAAGCCTATGGCTACGGCATACGCCTCAGTTCTGTGGGTGTTTCTGCCGTGTCTGCTAACCATCAACTCTCTTCAGTGGGAGATTAGACACATAAGGCCTATTTTAACAAAAATGCAGTATGGTTTATGGCATTACAACACAATAGTGAGCATTATGAGCAAACAATTAAATGAGCTACTATGAATCACATTGCAACTGCTGACTGAATTGATCAAAAAAAGAATTCAAAGACAATTTACAGTATCTTACATTCTTTTATTATAACAATGACTTTCAAATTAACAATGATTTTCAAATGTCTACTATGTATGAATGCATTTATCTACGTACTGCACTGATTTGTTTTATTTTATTTTCAATTAAAATGGGCCAGTTTTAGGAATATCTGTATAAATTTCCATAAACGTGACAGAGAATAGCATTGTGGGTTCCTTAGCCATCATTGCTTAAGCTACACCACTCCCTCAGCATGAAGAAACTCGAACTTAACCCCTCATTTGATCATTCAGTTGCTCTTTTTCTTCTGTTCTGTAGTTAGTTGATCCTTCCTAATTGTTTATTCCTCTCCATCTTCTTCTGCCTGGTCTCCATCCATTAGTAGGGCGGCATACTTACTTGCAGAGCTGAATCGCTGTAGGGACAAAAATACATTTTATAAACTTAGCATTTGTGATGAGCAAGTCAGATTGGCAGGAAGAAAATAATCTTCTAATATTCCTCTCTGAGTTGGAAGTTCCTACACAACTGTGGGCTGAATATCTATACCGATTTGTAGGTTTCTACAATCAGTCATTTTCGAGATAGTAAATTAGATCTCTGTCTGCCCATTGAGGGATCAGGACCAAATGAAGTACTCACAGGAGGAGTGCTCTCTTCATATTTCTTTGGTTCTGAAGCTATTCTGGGATCTCGTTCCCGTCTGACCTCCTTCCTGGCAATTAAAAACCATGAACAGGTTTAGGAATAGGTAACTATATTATATTGAGATCACAAAACTTATGTCGATAGCGATGACAAGTTCTGGACATTGAGACTTTATGGATAACAGCCTATGAAGCAGCAGAAAAAACATGACAACTGCCAGCCACAGTGCATGTTGCGGAGTTTGCCTGTTCTAGTTGTCTGTGTGAATTAATGGTGTAGTTTCATCTACTACACAAACTCAAACACTCATGACGCTCACTGTGCTTTCTGCGTCTCAATATTTGAGGACATGTACATGTACTTCAGCCCCAGAGCTGCTCTGAGCTGCTTCATGATCTTTCTAGTTGTCAAATACAAACTCAAACTCAAAGACCTTTACAACAATCCACCGTTATTCATTTAACTTGAAGAAATGATGACAGAAATATATTACTATTGTGTAACAAAATGTACTCCACTCCTCAAATTAATATTTGTAAGGAATCATTCAACCAAGATATTTAACCAATGATATTGTGCAGCATCTTATTTGACAAAAGATGCAATGTTATAATAAATTAATTGGTATTTTTTAATTGAATTCATTTACATTTTAAAGACAGAATAAACTGTTAAAGTTCCTATAATTCATGTCATTAAACAAAACAAATACACTACCAGTCAAAAGTTTTTAGACAGTAAAATTTTAAAAAGTAGTATCTTCTGCTTATCAAGCCTGCCTTTTTTGATCCAAAAGACAGCAGAAGCAGTAATATTGTTAAATATTTTTACTATTTAAAATAACGTTATTTTATTTAAATATATTGAATGCATTTTATTGCTGTGATCAAAGCGAATTTTTCAGCATGATTACTCCAGTCTTCAGTGTCACATGATCCGTCAGAAATCATTCTAATATGCTGATTTGCTTTTCAAGAAACATTTTTTATTATTACCATTATTAATATTTAAAACAGTTGCATTTATCTGAAATACGCTTTTGTAACATTATAGAAATTAATATTTTTATTAGCAAGGATGCTTTAAATTGATGATAAATTATAGACATTTATAATTCTACAAAAGATTACCATTTCAGATAAAAGCCGTTCTTCTAAACTTTCTATTCGTCAAAGAAACTTGAAAAAGTTCTATACAGCTGTTTTCAATATAACAATAATAAAAAACAAATTTGAGCCAAAAATCAGAACATAGAAATAATTTCTGAAGGATCATGTGACTGGAGTAATGATGCAAAAAAATTTGCTTTGAAATCACAGGAATATATTACATTTTTAAATATATTCAAATAGAAAACTTTTATTGTAAATAGTAAAAGTTTATTGTTTTCCTGTGGATGAAATACAGAACAGAATACAGACAGAAAACACAAAAATTCTCACTGTTAAACCTAAAATATAAAATTTATGATGCCATAAATTTAAAGGTAGCTACTCTGTGAAGTTTAATTGTGAAGTAACAAGTTAGGGTTTACATTAATTCTCAAGATCTCACAAACATGTGGAAAGCATTTCCTTCCCGAGTAATGGCAAATATATATCGTTAAAAATATTCATTTTGTATGACATGCAAAAAAAAAGTGTAATAACATCTCATTTCTATCAGCATTTTTTTTGTTACAGCTTTTGCAATAAAATAAAATGCTAGCTGTATAGACAATTTTTAGTGTCAGTCCTATTCACTTTCAATATACAGAAAGTCTAACTTTTATTTTTTCCCATCTAACTATATTTCAGATTCTGATACTGCTTATCAATCAATGCTACCTCTATGGAGTTGTGTACATTTATACAGTACAAGTACGCTGCCTCACCTGTCTGCAGGTTCTCTACGCTTTTCTTTGTTTGGGCAGTCAACTCCTCGTCCCCGACCACCTCCTCTCCCAACTCCTCCTCCTCCTCCTCCTCCTCTTCCCTGAGGCACAACTTTATCCTTTCGAACGCCATCAACCCGGTTTTCATCTAGCAAAGAGTACAACAGACAAGTGAGAAAACTGAATATATTCATAAGACTTTATGGAACTTTGTGTTAACGTGGAGACTTTTACCTTTGCCCAATACTCTCTCTTCTGGTGACCTAGAGAACACAATAATGGAGAGAGACAAAACGCACACGAGTGTTACTTGTACTTTATCACTGTGTTCTATATTAGTATTTCCATAACTTCTAAGAGAAATCACACCTGCTAGGCTGAAGAGGGGTTTTGTTGCTAGGGGCAGCTGAGGGTGGTGCTTCCTTCTCATTAGCACTGCCCCCTGTGCTGCGTTTGGCCCAGGCGTTTTCTTTAGGGGGAGGAGCTGGCATTACTTTCAGTGGGAGTCCTCCCTGACTGGAAGAGGGTGGTGGACTTGCAGGAGAGATCGGTTCATCCTCTTGTCCACTGAAGACTTCATTCTCTGAATGTTCACTATCTTGACACCTAGATCCTAAACATCACCGACACACAAGTATTTATTAAAAACTTTAACTACTGGCAGGACCTTTTTCTAGGCATATTTGCTTGCTAAATGTTATATATATATTTTATATATATTTTGAATTAGCTTTTATTTGTACATTTTCAATTTTCATTTTATTTAAATGTTCAGCAATATCATGTGTTTTTAACATTTTAATTCTTTAAAATTTCTTTGAAACTTTAATTTATATGCATTTTGGTACTAAAGCAATTTTAGTACTTCAGCTTAAACAATTCAGCTTCCAAGGAAGCATTTCTAAGTTTTTCATTTGATATTCAGATTTTATTTTAGCTTAATTTTAATTAAAAATATTTTACTAGTTTTCGTTAACAACATTGCTTTAAACACTAAAGTAAAGCTTTCGTTAAAACACATGTATTACCTTTAGGTTGTGAGGATTCACTTCCTGTGCGTTGACGCTCTCTAGATGGCTCTTCATTCCTCCAACTCAAGTCTCTGAAGAAAAAAAAAGAGATTATTTCAACCAAAAATTCTCTAAACCACAAAGTCTCTTTCATCACAATTTAAGTTACATTTTCAGAGACTCCAGATGTTCCTAAACTGTATTCTACATCAAGATCCCTATAACTTTTAGCATATTTTCACACCACAGACCACCTTTGCCCCAAATAGACATGAGTGTGGTTCACTTGAGAGCACTAATGTTTTGAAAAGGCCTTTTACATCAACCCATCCATTCGCCCATTCTCACCGGTCTCGTGGTCGTCTCTCAGAAGGCCTGTTCTTATCCTCCTCCAACTGTTTCTGCAGTCGTTCTTGTTCTTTCTTCAGCCTCTCCTCCACCTCTCTCTCCTTGGCGGCCGTGTCCACAGGTTTGGCTGCCCCAAATATAGAGGAAGCCCTGCTAGCGTTAGCAGTGTTGCTCTGCGGGGACAAGCTCCCACTCTGTTCCTCCTCTTTTTGGATAGTCCGTGGCTTCAGGTTTAACTTGGGCCTCTGTAGAGGGCCTGTTACAAAAAATTACATACGATTAGAAACAACATTCCAACTTGTATCTTTGAGGCTTTTTTTTTTAATAAAGATTTCTGCATTAACATGGTCTCATGTACCTCTCTCCTCTCGTCCATCATCCCTCCTGTCCAAACGCTCTTCACGATCTCCATAGCGGTCTCCATCATCTCGCCTGAAGCCACTGCTGAATCCTCGACGTCCTCCACCACGTGAGTCAAATCCTAAGACAATCACAACCACAGCATTACTTACAAAGCAAAATACAATTAAAACAGTTTGTTACGGTAAAATGGTAATATAGGGAGTAGGGACCAATTTTCAGTATTAACTAACATTTTAGCATACCTATTATTAACATGTTGGCTGTTTATTAGTACTTATAAAGCACATATTCTCCATGACCATATACTACATCTCTAATCCCACCCAATACCTAAACTTAATGACCTTACTAACTATTAAGCAGCGAATTAAGAGTTTGAGGCAAAAGTTGTAGTTAATAGTTTGTTAATAGCAAGCACAAAACCTTAAAGAAGTTCACTTCCAGAACAAAAATTTAAGATAATGTACTCACCCCCTTGTCATCCAAGATGTTCATGTCTTTCTTTCTTCAGTCGTAAAGAAATTATGTTTTTTGAGGAAAACATTTCATGTTCATATGGTGCTCCGATTTTGCATTTAAATGCAGCTTCAAATGATCCTAAATGTGGTTGTAAACAATATCAGCTGAGGAAGGGGGTTCTTATCTAGCGAAATTATTATTATTTTTTTTTTAATTACAATTTATTTACTTTTTAACCATCTTGTCTTGCTCTGCCTGAATACCGGTTCAAGACAGTTAGGGTATGTTGAAAAACTCCCATCTCTTTTTCTCCCTCAACTTCAAAATCGCCCAACATCGCTGTTTTACTATTTTTTTTTTTTGTTTGATCTTCTTTGCGTGTTCACTTTGCAAACACTGGGTCAGTACTTCTGCAGCGATGTAGGATGATTTTTGAAGTTGAGGGAGAAAATAAGATGGGAGTTTTTCGATATACCCTAACTGCCTTGAACTGAAAAAACAGGCAGAGTAAGTATGAGGTTAAAAAGTAAATAAATTGTCATTAAAAACAAAAATTGATTGTTTCGCTAGATAAGACCCTTCTTCCTTGGCTGGGATTGTTTACAACTGCATTTGGGATCGTCTGAAGCTGCCTTTCATCTGCATTTTGGAAGTTCAAACTTGGGTCATAATAGAAAACCACTATATGTGACCCTGGACCACAAAACCAGTCTTAAGTCGCTGGGGTATATTTGTAGCAATAGCCAAAAATACATTGTATGAGTCAAAATTATTGATTTTTCTTTTATGCCAAAAATCATTAGGAAATTAAGTAAAGATCATGTTCCATGAAGATTTTTTGTAAAATTCCTACTATAAATATATCAAAATGTAATTTTTGATTAGTAATATGCATTGTTAAGAACTTAATTTGGACAACTTTAAAGGTGATTTTCTCAGTATTTAGATTTTTTTGCAACCTCAGATTCCAGATTTTCAAATAGATGTATCTCGGCCAAATATTGTCCTATCCTAACAAACCATACATCATTAGAAAGCTTATTTATTGAGCTTTCGTATTATGTATACATCTCAGTTTTGTAAAATTTAACCTTATGACTGGTTTTGTGGTCCAGGGTCACATATGGAGAAAAATACTGAAATGTTTTCCTCAAAACAACAATTTCTTTACGACTGAAGAAAGAAAGACATCTGTAAATTTTTGTTCTGTAAGTGAAAGTCTCTTTTAAAATAGTGTGACCGCATTTACATTCATTTTGGGTATCATTTGAGAAATTAAGCAATGTTTTGTGAGAAATCAATTGACAAAACACTACAAACCTCCACGATCATAGTCTCTGCTTCCTCGGTCATCGTAGCGATCTCTGCCACTGAACCTATCTCGACCGCTGTCATAACGATCATCACGTCTAGGAGCATCTCTGAATCGGTCTGACTCATAGCGATCACGTGACCCTGAAAAAAGATACCACAATGAGTTACACGAAGAACAAAAAAGTATGTTAAGAGATTTAGGACTTATGGGCCCGGTTTCACAGACTGGGCTTAGTTTAAGCCAGTACTAGGCCTTAGTTATGATATTTTATAAAAATGCATTAGAAGAAAACATGTGCATCTTGAGACAGAACAATGGCACTGACATATTTAAGAGTTATCTCAGAGCAAGATATTTTCAGTTGCAACAGCTCAAACATTCATTTTAGTCTGGGACTAGCCTTAAGCATTGTCTTTGAAACCAGGGGATGATGAAATCAAATAACCCTGACTGCCAAAAACAGCATCTCACAGTTTCTTAAAATTAGAGGTGCATGATTTGGTGGGAAAAAAATAAAATAAAAATGAAATTGCCACTGTGATATAAAAATGACAACAAAATGAAATCCATGTTGGCTGTCTGGCCAAAAATGTTTTTGCTAATCAATATGATTTATAAAATTGATTTATTGTGGATTACTGTATATTCTATTTTTTTTTTTTTCAAATAAATATGTCTGCTTAAAAGAATGAAGGACATTGTTGTTATAAAGAAAGTATACATGTACGGGTATATTTGTACCCAAAATTACATTGTATGGGACAAAATTATTGATTTTTCTTTTATGCCAAAAATCATTAGGATATTAAGTAATGATTATGTTCCATGAAGATATTTTGTAAATATCCTAGCGTAAATAAAACTTAATTTTTGATTAGTAGTATGCATTGGTAAGAACTTTTTTGGAGAAATTTAGAGGCAATTTTCTCAAAATTCAGATTTTTTTGCACCCTCAGATTACAGATTTTCAAATAGTTGTCTCTCTGCCAAATATTGTCATATCCTAACAAACCATACATCAATGGAAAACTCCTGCTTCTGAATAAATGAAATCTCAATTTAAAAAGAAATTACCCTTATGACTGGTTTTGTGGTCCAGGGTCACATTTAACCACTGGTGAAAAGAAAACCTAATCTTACGATATTTAGTCAACTTAAACTAGGCTAAAACAACTCAGATGACTAAAATATGTCTACAACTAAATGACATTTTCAATTTATAGTTTGCATCTATTTAACATACTGTCTCCAAATCCATCATCTTTGCGTGGTCCATCATCCTGGTCCCCGCTCGGCCGTGCTCTCCAATCAGAATCTGTCTTATCAGGGCCAAAGTCCATCATACGACCACGATCCCTGTCTCGTCCCATCATTGACCCACTATCCCTCTCTGGAAGAAATAGGAGAAAAAATTAATTTGAAAAAATAAAATATAGTAAAATAATAAATAATGCAAAGTAGTTTGTATATTGTCAATTCACCTTTGTCATTGGATTGATCTGCAATATCCACCCGGATCCGCCTGTTCCCAAGATTCTACGCAAATGTATTACAATGTTAACTCAAAATAGAAAACAAATGCAATGCACTAAAGTCAGTATTGGTATTTACTAACAACCCACCTCCTCATTTAGACTGAGAGCACGCAAGAGTGATTCAATATCGTCAAATTCTGCATAACCAAAGCCTTTAAGCCTCTCTGGGTTACTAGGCTCCCGTGGCAAGCGTACTGCACTGATCTGAGAATACAGATATAACACATCCGGTTACACACTTTCCTGCTAGGAAAGACTCAAAATGTAAGTTTATTATCTAAGCATGAAGATCCCACTGACCGCAAGGCCCCTGAAGAAGTCTTTGATGGATTCCTCGCTGACGTCATAGGGAAGGTTACCAAGGAAGGCGGTGTAGGGTGGGCTGCGTGGCAGCCGAGAGCGGTCAACGTTTGGCTCCCGTGCTGCACGAGGTGCAGTTGGCAGGATGGAGCGATCGATGGGAGGAGCTCGATACGTATCCTCCACAGTATGCCAGGAAGTTGAGACTAAAGAAAAAGAGAATGAAACTTGACCACCACTGAACGTGATTTCATTGCCTGAATACCAAAATGAATCGGTCTTACATTGTACCAACCCTAGCATTTTGCCGCCTTATGGGTGGAATACACTTGACTTTTGACAAGATTTTTGCATTGATTTACAGTCTGGAGGAGTCACAGAATATAGTCTATGATTGGCACAAGCACATTTTTAGCATTAGATTAGGGCTGCACAATTAATTGGAAAAAAAACTATGCTTGCAGCATCACAGTACATAAATGCTGCTCCAGATAAACTTTAACATGCATTTAGGAACACAACCAGTGTTGGGAAAAGTTACTTTTGAATGTAATGCATTACAACAGTGGTCCTCACAACATTTTAAGGAGAGCCGCACTTGTAGGATAACGTCAATAGAAGAGACACTTTTACCGCAAAGTATCAAAAGTTACATCCAGTCATTAAATAGCATTTCTGCTTATCTGTCATCCCTGAACATACAATATGCAATGCAATACAAAGGGGGTTACTTTTAAAATTACTTTTAAGTTATTAATTTAAAGTTATTTGCTTGTACATTAGCCCATCATGTATCTAACCATCCAAGAGCACATTCGGAGAAAGAGCTGGAAACATTGCCAAAACAACTCAGTGCAGTGCGTCAATCTCATGGACGTAAGGGCAGAGCAAGTTTAAATATTGTCTAGTCCATATTTCCATCTTGTAATATTTACAGATACTGTTCCATATGGCGATTTGTTTTAAGTGTAATGACCCAGTTTTGATTTAATAATCCAAACTTTGCCAAATTCCTTGACATTCAACGTTATACAGTAAATCCTGTTTTTATGACTGGATTCCTGGATTTGGATGAAGCCCTAATTATAATGGGTTCTATTGCTTTTTGTCGAGTTGCACAAATTAACTAATGACGTTACTTAGTTACTTTTTATGGAAAGTGATGTGTTATGTTACTTTTGTGTTACTTCTTAAATCTGGGCAAGGCTTGTTTGTTTTTAATATAAAAAGTTACATTTTTGCCAAATGTAAAAGTCCTTTCACATCTGTACAGTAGAGCACAGAAGAAAAACGTTCAACACTCAAAGACACTGGTTAATACAATGGGATTAAGTACATAAAGGATGTCTTAATTATTTAACATATTTAATTATTGCAGGTTTGCGTTGTATTCTGAGTTGCATTTCACTGTTTTTATTAATGAATTAATGCATGTTCACATTTATTCTAGAACTGAAGTAACATCTTCTCCCAACATTCTCATCAATCAATAAATGTGAAACAAAATGTAACTGGCACTAGATATTTGAAAAAGTAATTTTCTTGTAAATTAAAAAGTAATGCGTTACTTTATTAGTTACTTAAAAAAAAGTAAACTGATTATGTAACTCACGTTATTTGTAATGTGATCACTGAACGCTGCACCAACTATCGTGCATTATTTGTAATAAGAACCACTTGTCAAATGAGAAGCTTCAGGAGCTTTTTCCATCAAAAAAGTCTGATGATTTCATATTTGAAAAAAAAGAAAAGAAATGAAGCCTTCCATAAATATTAGTATCTTACATTTTACAGTTGTACAGTAAAAAATAATTTATATTTTTTCCCTTTTTTCTCCATTTTTTAATTTATTTTAGAGTGAATCATTATAAGTATTATTTATTTTTATTTTATTCAATAATTTATATTTTTAATGATAATAATAAAATCTAATAACCACATTGAGACAGGATCACAAAATTCTAGATAAACTCTGCATCCTTACAAACATGCACAGCATATCCAAAAATGTATTATTAATCATATTTTAAAATCACAAATTTATCAGAAAAAAAAAACTTTAATTTTTGCCCAAAATCATGCAGCCATACTTCAGATTATGATTCCATCCAGTCAGAGAACTGAAGTTTGATATTTTGAGTCGATCTCAGAACCCATATTGTTTGCATTTGTCATGAGTCTCTTAGCAATGTTCAGTTTTTAAAAATCATGTAATGCATTCCATCCTTTACTCACCATCTCCATCCAAGTCATCGGTTTCATCTGCCCAGCTAGTGGTCTTTGCACTGGGGTAACTGGGGGGTGCGTTGCCACCTTTATCATCGGCAAGAAAGTCATTCAGGGTCAGGGTCTTGCCCTTCTTCTTATTCTTCTTAGCTGAAGAAAGAAAAACAGCCAAAAACGTTCTCATTATCTCAATTTCTTTATTAATAAATATGATGAACCAAACGGGTGACCGAATGCTACCAACATTCTTCAAAATATCCTCTTTTGTGTTCAACAAATAAAATCATGCAGGTTTAAAACAACTTTAGGATGAGTAAACAATGACAGAATTTAAACTTTCATGAACTATACTTTAAATGGACAAAATGATTGAACTAGTCCATCATACTTCGAAACAGGGAATTTTTTTTATTTCACCAGAAGATTGGGTCAGAGACAGAGTTGTGATATTTTAATTAAGAATTACAAGGTCAAAAAAAAAAAAAAAAAAAAACATATGCATGGATGAAATGTTTAAAATATGATTAATAAAATGCATTTGGAAAAAAAAATAATTTCATGCCTCCGTTAAAATTTAGAAAAAGAAGTATGTTTTAACGTTCCCACCCTAGCTGGGCCACATGGTGACAGAGATAACAGACAAAGCATGACTATGCAAAAAAACAGATAGGCTTATTATCTCAGTATTTGTTTATTCACTACTCTTATACAGGATTTCCAGGTAAAACCTCTTAACACCCTTCATTAAATTGGACAAAACCCAGAACAGACTCTAATAGCTTTCACACCAGTGAGCAATGTCACACCTTGTGCTAAAGATGTCTTGACAACACTATGCAATGTGGAAAAAAACGCGACATTGCACACTCACATTATGTTTGTTTACTTGTATATGCACTAGCTGGACCGGCCTGAAAAAGCTCAGAAGCACCACTGGTGTCAAAAGTTACTATTGATTTAAAATGTCATTTTGATATAACATTAACAGTTTAGATAATTCAGTCTTTCCCCATTTGAACAGTTAAGAGTTGTACTTGCATAAGTTTTGTACGTCATCTGGCTGGTTGTACACGCTTTGGAAACACTAACTTACTGAGGTATTTTAGTGGATGCTTACACTACTGCTCTAAATTGTTTTAACGAGTATATTTTGATATAGCATAATGAAAGATGTTTTCACTCGATTTTAATCGAATGAATTAGTTAATTATTCAATGGCGTGACATAAAAGACACCTATAGGCGTAATGACGTAACTGCACCGAATGAATGCGTGAACAAATCTTTTTGGTGAACACTTAAAACACTAAAACGAATCTCAATCACCAACTCAATCGCCGTCCTTTTAAAAAAGACGAGAAAACGTCTATTTTAGCTCTATGTCCACGCTCCCCGCACGTGGTGACCTCTCCGGTCCCTCCTCTGGATCGTACTGCGCATGCGCGCCAAGCACGGGTTATTAGCACCATCCAGAACTTCAATCACTTCATTTACCATAATATTAAAACGTGTTGTACATTAACCTTATGAACTACTAGATACATTTAAACACCCTAACATCCGTTCCCGTCCTAAAACTCCAGAGGAGAACAAGACAGGCGAGACATGATTTGGCCGCTAGCAAACTGGCTAATTCATTTGAGCATAAGGCTTCCCCAATACAACTAATCCTTCATGCTTTCAGTGAATTTTCCCTGTATATTTAGCTGTTCGGTTTTTTAAAAGCACACAGTGAATGCCGTAAACATTACGTTTGAACCCAAAAGTGTTCTACAAACTTGTGTAGAGCTGTTTCGCAAAGAAGCCTACAAATGAAGGCAGAACGCGAGAGCGCATTATTCTCACCTGACGCCGCCATGTTGGAGAGTGTTCTGGTGAAAGAGTCCCGGATGAAGGCGTCAGGGATTTGTCACGGGGGCATGCAGGCATCACACCCTCACTCACAAGCACACGAGAACATGTTTTAGTAGTTGCACTTTGTGAGGATGTGAAAGCTGGTAGTATTCATTTTTTTGGAAACAGAAAGCAACAACCAAACTGGAAAACAATCGTCGAGATGATGGCATAATTATTTTATACAATTTTATTCAACTTACCTTTCTGTTTATCTTAGTAATGTTTTTATAATCATACTAAAAAATAATAATAATAATGGAAAGCATCATAGAAATTCTAATGGTTTCCACTACAAATACCATTACGAACTATTAACTTTTAACCATTAAAGCCATTACAAATGTTTCTGTAGTGTGTTTTGGCACATATGGGATGAAATTGAGATGAAATTGTAAGCTGAATTAAACTGATGTATGGATTTTGTTTGGATAAAACAATATTTGGCCGAGATAAAGCTGTCTGAATATCAGAAATTTGAGGGTGCAAAAAAATCTAAATATTGAGAAATCCCATTTAATATATCCCATTTAAAGTTGTCCAAATTAAGTTAATAGGAATGCATACGTTTTTATATATTTATGGTAGGAAATGTACAAAATATCTTCATGGAACATGATCTTTACTTAATATCCTAATGATTTTTGGCATAAAAAGAAAAATTTATCATTTTGACCCATACAATGTGTTTGTGGCCTTTGCTACAAACATTCCCCTTGCCACTTAAGACTGGTTTTGTGGTCCAGGGTCACATATTCCATTAGGATTTAGCGGTTTTAACAAGCCATCGGGTGGCCAATTCCCATCAGAAACCCACAGGGTTTACATTAAATCATAGTTTCCATTAAAACCAATACAAGTTCAATTATAACCAACAAAACCATTACAGAATATTTTTATTATTTTGACAGGGTTCATGCAGTGTTTTATGCATGTCTTGCGTATTATAAGATATACTGTACAGAGTAGGCAAATTTCAACTGTGTGTTGGAAATGGGCCTTGAGGTCATTACTAGTCGTTATCCTGGTCATTAGTAGTGCTGTGCTAAAAACTCTCTTTGCATGTCTCTATATCCATTTTTATTTCTACACAGTGGATACATCTTTGAAAGACCAGGTCGCCCTTCTTATAAAAGGTGAGAAAAACGATGGGTTAATTTTGGTAATATTTCTGGTAATATTATTTTTATTTCTACTTTTTAGATGAGTATTGAGCAATCATTGCTCTTTGTTTGTACATTCTTGTCATAGTGATACAGAGGCATGTGGTTTGTACCATGACACTACAAACACCTTTCATCCATTGGCGTGATTAATAACAGAAAAGACATTACAAGGCAGATAATGCAAAGTATTTATTTAATCATTTACATAATACAGATTACAAGCAGGAGCCAAATTATATGATCAAGTTAAGCTGATAATATGATTTTGTATGCTTTGAAAGGTCCATAAAATACATTTTAAAGTACACATAAACACATAAATAAATCATTAGTTAGAAGAAGGAGAATTTAGACTTTCATTACACATACATTTTGAAGAATTGAATTTAAAATGAATTAATTATTTGCTGATTTAAAGAAAAAAATTGTTGTATAACCTCTATTTGATGCATGAAATTGTTACACAGAATCTATAAACAAACTGAAAACATACAGTCCAAGTGAGCCATTCAGAAGATTGCGCCAACCAAGAGTTATCCACTAAACCCCTGCAGAGACACAAAATAAACAGAGTTGAAGACTTCTAGACTGGAAAAATGCAGAATTTTTAATCATGTTTGGTTTGTGTTTAAAAATTATGTAGACTTGTTTGTGTGTGTATTTGGACTTACTGCATATCCTTATATCCGAGCAGCAGTTTATGAAGCAGAGAGGATTGCAGTTGCAGCGGTTGCGGAGGTCAAAATTCTCACCACATCTGCCTACACAAGAGGTTGAGGCTAGAACAAAAAAAAGTTTTCAAGCATTATACATTATATAAGCATTATATGTGCTGCTTTTAATGTATGGACAAAACAAATACAATGGAAGGCAGTGGTAACCAAAACTATTTAGGTATCAACATTCTATAAATATATATTTTCTTACAGAAAAAAGTAAATGCAATCGGGTTTGGAACAACATTAATGAGTAAGTGAAGACGGAATTTTTATTTTTGGGTGGACTATCCCTTTCAGGATATATGTATAAGTGTGTACAGTATGAAAAAGAGTTACCGAAATTGGCTACAACAGTAGTAGTTGCTGGTTTTAAGGTAGTAGCAGGTTTTGGGATGGTAGTAGTTGCTGGTTTTAAGGTAGTAGTTGCTGGTTTTACAGTAGTAGCAGGTTTTGGAATGGTAGTAGTTGCTGGTTTTACGATAGTAGTTGCTGGTTTTAAGGTAGTAGTTGCTGGTTTTACGGTAGTAGCAGGTTTTGGAATGGTAGTAGTTGCTGGTTTTACAATAGTAGTTGCTGGTTTTAAGGTAGTAGCAGGTTTTGTAGTTGCTGGTTTTAAGGTAGTTGCAGGTGAGGCTGTCGAACCAGACTGGCATGTAGTTGTAGGGTTGTAGGTGACAAAACCCGGCAAGTTCTGGCCAATGTTGTTGGTGATCCAAGTCTGATACTGTGACACACGGGCGTAAACACCAGGTGCTTTAGGATCGGCACAGCCATAACCCCAGCTGGTGATACCAGACTGAATCCACACCGAACACTGCTTGATCACCATTGGACCACCAGAGTCCCCCTACAGAAAAACAGAGAGGAAAAGTTTTAGTTTTTTGAGACATCAAACATGGCCTGAATGTAAATGGAGAATCAAGTACATATATATACTGTTGAAGTCAAAGGTTTACATACACCTGGCAGAATCTGCTAAATGTTATTATTTACTAAAATAAGATGGATCATTAGTACTGACCCGAATAAGATATTTCACATAAAAGATGTTTACATATAGTCCACAATAAAAAATAATTGACAAATTTATAAAAACGACCCCATTCAAAAGTTTACATACACTTAATTCTTAATACTGTGTTGTTACCTGAATGACCCACATCTGTGTTTTATTTTTTGTTTGGTGATAGTTGTTCATGAGTCCCTTCTTTGTCCTGAACAATTAAAACTTTCCGCAGTTCTTCAAAAAAATTCTTCAGGTCCCACAAATTCTTTGGTTTTTCAGCATTTTTGTGTATTTGAACCCTTTCCAACAATGAATGTATGATTTTGAGATGCATCTTTTCACATTTAGCACAACTGAGGGGCTCATATGCAGCTATTACAGAAGGTTCAAAAACCTTTGAACAGATTGAAGGTATGTACATTTTTCTTATTTTGCCTAAATATCTTTTTTTTTTTCATTTAGTACTGCCCTTCAGAAGCTACAGAAGATACTTACATGTTTCCCAGAAGACAAAATAAGTACATACACAAAATAAATACACAAAAATGCTTTGTGGGACCTGAAGGATTTGTCTGAAGAACAGCGAGCAGTTTAACTGTTCAGGACAAAGAAGAGACTTATGAACAATTATCACTAAACTAAAAACCCAGCTGTGGATCATTCAGGTAACAACACAGTATTGGGAATCAAGTGTATGTAAACTTTTAAAGGGGGTCATTTTTATAAATACAACTATTATTGTTTTTGTGGACTATATGTAAATGTATTTTATGTGAAATATCTTCAGGTCAGTTCTAAAAAAAAAAAAAACATGCATTTTGTATGATCCCTCTTATTTTGGTAAAATAATCAACATTTTGCAGATTTTGCAAGGTGTATGTAAACTATTGACTTGAACTGTACATATTTGTGTGTTAAGATATAAACCCAGTGGACTTTAAGATATGCAGCATGTTTTGATGTGCACATGTGGTTGTTGTACCTGGCAGGTGTCTTTGCCTCCCTCTATTAAACCAGCACACATCATGTTGTTGGTAACAGATCCAGAACCCAGAAGAGTATTACACTGATCATTAGCCACCACTGGAACCGTAGTCTCTTGCAGGATCCCAGGAGAAGGTAAACTCACTGAAAAAAACAAACAAACAAACACACACAACCATTAATTAGTGAAGTTAGGAGTGAATGCATACGTGAATTCATGAGTTTTTTTTTTTGCATGTGTTTGTACCTCCAGACTGAATATCTCCCCAGCCTGTGATCCAGCTGCTGGTGCCAGCAGGGAAGACGCTGCCCTGGGCCGCCAGACACACGGGTCTAATGTAGTTAGTGAAAGTGACTGGGGCAGACAGCCGGAGCACTGCAATGTCGTTGTTATTTGTGTTGCTGTCGTAGGCAAGGTGTTTGATGATTTTAGTGACATTTCTGCTGACTTCATGGCTATTGATTCCTTGCTGTATCCTCCTTCCCAAATACACACGCAAACTGGGTGCAGTGACACTAAATACATACAGAAAAAATGAGAAAATGTACCAATCAAAACAAAACAGATGTGTATGTGTGTTTAGGTGAATCTTACCCAGGTAAACAGTGAGCTGCGGTCAGCACCCACTCACTGCTGATGAGGGAGCCTCCGCAAAAATGACCTCCATAGTTGGTGCTGTGCAGACTGACCTGCCACGGCCATGAACCCTCAGCGGCATCCACACCACCCACAATACGGGAGTTTAGAGGGGCCTGTCCACAAACTATGAGAAAAACAGAGTGATTGTTCACATGTGCAATTCTATAAAACTATGCGAAGAACATATGAAGAACAAACTCTTACCGTTCAGCTGAGATAGTGAACCTGTAGTGAAAGAGGCAGAGCATTAAATAGGAAAGATTTCATGGACATGCAGCTATGTGTGTCATCCTCAAACTATATCCCACATGAACCATTAAGTTTCTACCTTAGGCAAGTAGAAGTCATTACCTTGAACACATAAGAGCAGGGCCAAACTGACACACGTTAGCTTCCACATCTTCACGATCCGCCTCTTCTCTTGTAGAATGGAAGATAAATTTGGTTCTCCTTGCTTTTACAAACCCTTTATATATTCACGTCTCCAATCTCTGCTTTCAATGTGTCTAATCACTTTAATGTTGCACTAATCCATTTTTAATATCATATCTCTTCCTCGCCCTGTTTTCATAATGCAGACCTGTTAAACATGCATTCTAGAGCTAAATTTACATCTTAACATCTTAAATCCAAGCTTTTATTCCAGACATTTTATTAATCTCTAAAAATCGAGCAGGATGTTCATGTTATGTAATAATTTATGTTACAACAATTTACCGTTTGTGTACTGTACAACAAGCTAAAGATTATATAATTATAATAAATTATATATTTTTTAAAGAACACCCATTCAACATTATATCTTACATAATACTTTACATAGCTTATTATTAAAATCCGCTAGATAGATAGATGCATAGAGAAGAAGAACGAGAACAGAAGAGAGAGATTCAAATAAATGTCATGTTATAAAAATGATGATCAGCTAGTATTTGTTGTCTTGCTTGCTTTCTGAGATTATTAAACACTTAAAAAATGATAGTTATTGACTGAACTTTATGATTTACTTTATGATTACAACATTGATTCACCTGCCCTTTGTTACACTTTACAATGACATTGTAAAATTTCTGATTGCCACATGCTGCATTTAGAGCATAATTAGTGTCTCAGATGAACAAATACTGTCATTTTTGTAGTTGTGTGTTTCGAAAACACCTTTTTTGGTTGTACCTGTTTGACACAAATCCAGATAAACTGAGATTAGCTTAATTGCTGTGTGGTGATGTATGTCTATTCTAAATAAACAGCACACATTCTCTCACCTGTTGCTCTGCATTTTTCATGTTAATTTTGGATCATTTAATAATTCAAGAATTACAAATTGTATATATGAGGAGTTCATATGCAAAAGCCTCTAAATCCATCTGACGTCTTTCTTTAAAAAATGCAGTTTGAAGCAAAAGTATTTGATTAATGTATAAGCATGGCTTTTAGAGGGTTTGCATCTGAACTCTTCATATATAACTTAGGAATGGAAATTAATGAGGGCTTGTGGCAAAAATGTCACCAAAATGCCCCATAAATTTAAGACCAAGGGGCAAAAAATGTCCCTGCACAGTTAAACAACCTATTACGGCTGCCGCGATTAAAATGAAATGTATAAATTAATGAAAAGTGTCCATTAACGGAATTACATTTAGATTCACTGCATCAGATTCCTTTTACGCACTGTTTTGTGCAGCGGTGAGCATTATAACCAACAAAACCTGTGTCTGTTGTACTTAGGAATGCTTTGGCCAATCACATCATAATATTGCAGCCCTATAAGTTCCTGTTTTTTTTTTTTGTTAACAGTTTTAAACAGTCAAGTGCTATTGACAACTGTTTAAAATATTGATACGAAGTATTGGGTACATTTTAAAAAAGTATTTGACATGAAAGACAACATAAAAATTGCCCTCACAAATGTAAAAAATGCCCCTGGAAATCAAATGTCAGGGGGCAAATATTGCCCCTTAATGGAAATGTTAATTTCTGGCCTGATACAAGGAAATCAGTGTAAGGAAAATGGAATATTAGATTTTGAATATAACTTAGGAATGCATTGGGCCAATCAGAGGCATTTAGATTATGTAGCATTTTTGATTTTATACAAAAGTTAATATTAAGTGACTTACATTTTAGGAAATCTGTAGTCTGATTTTGCTATATTTCGTCAACAAAAATAGTTCCAAACACAGCCACAACTGAGCCATTACGCATCCGTAGTCTTTGACACAGTGGTGTTTTGAATTAATCTATTTTTGAATCGATTGAATTAATGACTCAGTCACAAAGACTGCTGCCACCTACTGGCGGTTTCAGACTCATTTTTTAAAATATGAATTGAGTTTTTCAAGGAACACTTTTTGGAAATAGGCTCATTCTCCAACTCCCCCTGAGTTAATAAGTTGAGTTTTACCGTTTTGAAATCCATTCAGCCGTTTTCCTGTTCTGGCGATATCACTTTTAGCATAGCCTAGCATAGATCATTGAATCCTATTAGACCAATAGCATCGCCTTCAAAAATGACCAACAAGTTCTGATATTTGTCCTATTTAAAACTCTTCTGTAGTTATTTTTTGTACTAATACCGGCGGAAAATGTAAAGCTGCAATTTTCTAGGCCGATAAGATTAGGAACTACACTCCCATTCCGGCGTAAGTTTGCTGCCGTAATATGGCCAAAGCAGGTCATTTTTGAACGCGATGCTATTGGTCTAATAGGATTCAATGATCTATGCTAAGCTATGCTAAAAGTGATATCACCAGAACAGGAGAATGGCTGAATGGATTTCAAAACAGTAAAACTTTGGGGGAGTTGGAGAATGAGCCTATTTCCAAAAAAAGTGGAGTGTTCCTTTAATATTTCTATATATTAAAACTTTACATTTAAAACATTAATCTTATAACAACGTTATTATGAAATGCAGTCTCTTCTGTGCTGTGCAAAGGTGAATTGTTGTTGTTGATTTAATTTGACTGGTAACTTATTCTTCCTGATTGTTTCGTATTAATTTAATTGAATTTATTGTTTAATCCAAATTTTTGTCACAAAAGATGACATACATTTAATAAAGTTTAATAAAATCAATGCAAAGAAAAATGAATATTTGATTACTTACACTGGATTTTGAATGTCAATTCAATTATTTTAGTAAAAAAGATTTTTTATCTAAATTGTAGCTATTTGTATCTACTTCTATCTTTGTATAATCCTTTGCCGTTTAATCTTTATATTTTACTTTAAATCTAAAAAAAAAAAAAGCTTCCACTGTTCTTAGTGGTATAGTAAACCCCAAAACTGAAAATTATATTTTCTCCTTTTTCCCATGCAGTGAATGTTGACAGCTGTGTCATAATGTCTGGTGTTCTGTTCCACTGTTGAAAGTCAAACAGGTTTGGAACAAAATGAGGTTGAGTAAATTATGCATTTTTGTGTGAACTAAACACCCTGTACAAATTTTAACGGTAACAAAACTCTTAATCTCTAAAAACAAAACTTGATCTGTACTTAGCTAACTATTTATGCATATTTAACAGGCCTGCATTGTGA
This sequence comes from Garra rufa, assembly GCF_049309525.1. Lineage (NCBI taxonomy): Eukaryota > Metazoa > Chordata > Actinopteri > Cypriniformes > Cyprinidae > Garra > Garra rufa. The sequence continues at coordinate 32,303,130 of NC_133372.1, forward strand.
AAACAGGGCGAGGAGAAAAAAATATATAAATTAGTGTGACATTACAGTAATTAGAGTGACAAGCAGAGACTGGAGAAGTGAATATAAAAAGGTAAGCAAACAGAACCAAAACATTTTCCAAGAGAAGAGATTGGGAAGATGTGGAGGCTTACGTGTGTCAGTTTGGCACTGCTCTTATGTGTTCAAGGTAAGGACTTTCATGTTTCTGCCATAGTCCTGGTTCATGAGGAATAATGTCATATGCAGTTGGATGTTAAAATCCAATAAAATGAAAATCTTTCCTACTTAATGTGTGCTACTCTGTCTCTTTCACTGCAGGTTCACTTTCTCAGCTGGACGGTAAGACCTTGTTTCATTCGTAAGATGTTACCTTTTTGAAAACAGAAATGCACATGTGAAAAATCTCCCTCTCTTTCTCTCTCACAGCTTGTGGACAGGCCCCTCTAAACACCCGTATTGTGGGTGGTGTGGATACATTTGAAGGTTCATGGCCGTGGCAGGTCAGTCTGCACAGCTCCGTCTTTGGAGGTCATTTCTGCGGAGGCTCCCTCATCAACAATAAATGGGTTCTGACAGCAGCTCACTGTTTACCTGGGTAAGATTCAATCAATATTCAACTATTCATCCAAACCACAGGCTCTGAGGCTTTTACACTATTGATCGAATCTTCACTTTCATTTGTTTTCAGTGTCACTGCATCCAGTTTGCTTGTGTACCTGGGAAAGAGGACACAGCAGGGAGTCAATACCTATGAAATCAGTAGAAATGTCATCTCCATCATCGTCCACCCCTCCTACAACAGCCAAACCAATGACAATGACATCGCTCTGCTTCATCTCTCCTCAGCAGTCACCTTTAATGACTACATTAGACCAGTGTGTCTGGCGGCCCAGGGCAGTGTCTTCCCTGTTGGCACCAGCAGCTGGATCACAGGCTGGGGAGATATTCAGTCTGGAGGTACAAACACATGCAAAGCCATTAATTCACATATGTATTCACTCCTAACTTCACTAATTAATAATTATATGTGTGCTTTGGTTCTTAGTGAGTTTGCCTTCTCCTGGGATCCTGCAGGAGACTTTGGTGCCAGTGGTGGCTAATGATCAGTGTAATACTCTTCTGGGTTCTGGATCTGTCACCACCAACATGATGTGTGCTGGTTTAATAGAGGGAGGCAAAGACACCTGCCAGGTATAACAGCAACCACATTTGCACAGCAAAACTTCCTGCATATCTACTATATTTTTTTATTGATGAACTGCTCTTCTTTCTGTAGGGAGACTCTGGAGGTCCAATGGTGAGCAAGCAGTGTTCGGTATGGGTTCAGTCTGGTGTCACCAGCTGGGGTTATGGCTGTGCCGATCCCAACGCACCTGGTGTTTATGCCCGTGTGTCTCAGTATCAGAGTTGGATCACCAGCCACGTTGGCCAGAACCTTCCAGGATTCATCAGTTTCAACCCTTCAAGCAAATGCCCATCTGTTTCTACAGCCTCACCTGTTTCTACTACCTCAGTTACTTCAACTTCCTCACGAGTTTCTGCTACTACAAGAAAACATGTTAATTTCAGACCTCCACCCAATCAGAGTAACTCTCTTTCACTTGTACACATTTACAGTCGAGGTGAAAAGTGTACATATATAGCTTGCAGAATCTGCAAAATGTTAATTATTTTACCAAAATAAGAAGGATCATAAAAAATGCATGTTATTTTTTATTTAGTACTGACCTGAACAAAATATTTCACATAAAATACATTTACATATAGACCACAAGAGAAAAGAATTGTTGAATTTTTAAAATTGACCCCGTTCAAAAGTTTACATTCACTTGATTCTTAATACTGTGTTGTTACCTAAATGATCCACAGCTGTGTTTTTTTTTTTTTGTTTGTTTAGTGATAGTTATTCATCAGTCTCTTTTTTGTCCTGAACAGTTAAACTGCTTACTGATTTACAGAATAATCCTTCAGATCCCACAATTTCTTTGGTTTTTCAGCATTTTTTGTGTATTTGACAATGAATGTCTGATTTTCAGATCCATCTTTTCACACTGAGGACAACTGAGGGAATCATATGCAAATCTTGCATATGCATAATGTTCACTGATGCTTCAGAACAAAAAAAATGCAGTGAGAGCCAGAGGTGCAAACTTTTGAACAGAATGAAGATGTGTACATTTTTCTTATTTAGCATAAATATCATATTTTTTCATTTACTACTGCCCCTCAGAAGCTACAGAAAATACTTTCATGTTTCCCAGAAAACTAAAAAAGTTAAATTTACCGTAATTTTTTTACTGGCTCTTAATGCACTGCTCTTAATGTGTTTCCTTCTGAAGCAGTGTTTAAACCTTCTGTAAAAGTTGCATATGAGTCCTCAGTTGTCCTCAGTGAAAAGATGGATCTCAAAATCATACAGTCATTGGAAAGGATTCAAATACACAAAAATGCTGAAAAACCAAAGAATTTGTGGGACCTGAAGGATTTTTCTGAAGAACAGTGGGAAGTTTAACTGTTCAGGACAAACAGGGCTCTCATGAACAACTACCACACACACACACACACACACACACACACACACACACACACACAAAAACAGCTGTGGATCATTGAGGTAACAATACACTCAAGTGTATGTATACGTTTGAACAGGGTCATTTTTATAAATTCAACTATTATTTTCTCTAGTAGACCATATGTAAATATCTTTTATGTGAAATATCATATTCAGGTCAGTACTAAATAAACAATAACATACATTCTTATTGTGGTAAAATAATTAACACAGGTGTATGTAAACTTTTCACTTCAACTGTACTTCTTACTTAATACAACTCACTTCTCTGCGTAATACTTGTTTGAATGTTGTTTTTTTGCTGTAGCTTCAGTCTCCTGTCGCAGAAGATGTGGTGAGAAATTTGACATCCGCAACCGCTGCAACTGCAATCCTCGCTGCCGCAAAAACTGCTGTAAAGATTATGAAAGGCAATGCAGTAAGTCCAAATACACACACACACACATACAATGAAACAGTAAATTACTTCAGCAGTACCTTAAATGACCAGAAGTCCTTTAACTCTGTTTGTTTTTGTGTCTTTGCAGAGAATCCCAGGTGGTAACTTTTGGTTTACATAGAAAGCTTCTGAACAGCATTCTACTGTATAAGCTGTGCAAGTACAGCTACTAGAACAAATGTATAAATATTTCTTTAAATCAGTCCCAAATTACTAAGATTTTAAATAATTTTTTTCTATTGAGACTTTTTAAATCAGATTTTATGTCTAAAAAAATCAATAGTTTAAATTCATGTAATAAAACGTATACAAAATAATTTTACATTTGGATTGCATAATATAGTCATAATAAGTCATAATATAATGTGATTTTTGTTTAAAATCTGTCTCTGTATAAATGATTAAATAAATACTTTGCATCATCATCTGGTTTGTGAAGTCTCTTGCTGTAATAAATGACACCAATAGAGGGCGACGTTTTACATTTGAAAGGATCAACAGGATAGTCAGGTACACAAAGAATAAAGCTATAAAATACTCTTAAAACTAATCAATTATTGATTACTTTTGGATCAGTGAAAGTGGTTTAGTCGTTGATGGACTATTTTGATGAAACTGATTTGAACATTTTCAAAACATTAATGATAATAAATGTCAATTTTTCTAACAATACAGTGACTCTTTATAGAATAGACACACAGACAAAAGGTTTCGTGAAATCCTTTTCAAAGAATTAAAAATTCAGCTAAGCCCAAAATCATGCAGTATTAGTTTTTTAATTAGAAAAAACAGTCTGGAGGCTATCAAAAAACTAAACTTTAATTCATCTTCAGTCTCACTAACAATAAAACCACAAGCCACAAAGGATGGTCATTACCACCAGGAATGTTTTAAAACAATAGCTGTTAAAGTTATGCAAAAAATGCTGAACACTTACTTAGAAGGGGAGGTGCTTTTTAGAAAGATAGTTCATTATGTAATTCAGGATAAAGTAACAAGGAAGGAGCAAGCAATACAAAATGTTCTTGATGGAAAAAGAAAGTCTTGCATTCATTAGAGGTGACACTATTGACTCAGTACTAGGATTTGGAAAGTTTCACAACCTATGGTGATATTTATTTTTAAGGGTGAATATAATCTATCTAATGTGTTGTTTGTTCCACCATGTGAGTATTTTAAATGCTCACTGATGCTCCAGAAGGAAAAACAATGCATTAAGAGGTGAAAACTTTTTGAATTTGAAGATCAGGATAAATTTAACTTATTTTGTCTTCTAGGAAACATATAAGTATCTTCTGTAGCATCTGACGGGCGGTACTAAATTAAAAAATATATATAAATAAAAGATATTTAGGCAAAATAAGAAAAATGTACACATTCAATCTGTTCAAAAGTTTACATCCCTGGCTCTTAATGCATTGTGTTTCCTTCTGAAGCATCAGTGAGTGTTTGAACCTTCTGTAATAGTTGCATATGAGTCCCTCAGTTGTCCTCAGTGTGAAAAATGGATCTCAAATCATACAGTGATTGCTGGAAAGGGTTCAAATACACAAAAATGCTGAAAACCCAAATAATTTTTCTAAATAACAGTGGGCAGTTTAACTGTTCAGAACAAGGGACTCATGAACAACTATCACTATCATTTATCATTCAAGTAACACACAGTTGTTTTCTTTTGTGGACTATGTAAATGTATTTTATGTGAACTATTTTATTCAGGTCAGCAGCAATTAAAAAAGAACACGCATTTTGTATGATCCTTCTTATTTTGGTAACATAATTACATTTTGCAGATTATGCAAGGTGTAGGTACAATTTTGACCTCAACTGTATAAGTTGTAACTTACAACTGTAAATTCTCAAATGGCTTCAAGGGTAATATTTTACGGTCTGTTGCTCTGAAAAGGACTCATGACTAACAGCTTCAAAACCGGTTTGTCATTAAGTTTCCTGTCTGAAGTCTGTTCAGTGTCATTTATCTGACGTTTTCACGATACAATGAAATCTTTAGTCACAAAAGCAAGATTTCACAAAACACACCATGACATTTCAATCTTATGACCCCTAAATGAACATTAGCATAAACATTGCTTAACAAATCTCTAAACTTTCCTCAAATTGTTACCTATATCACTCGACTATGCATATTTACCTTGTACATGATTACACCGTGTGATGTTACATAAGCACATTCTTAATATGTTTGTAATGTCTTACTGTGTTTATTTTTACATCCTTGTACAGTATATTGTCTTGATGTTCCTGAGGACATTTTTTCCACATGATGACTTGCTATTTTCAAATTCTTTTGTCATTGTAACTGCTTCCAACTTGCGTCATTGCAAATGTACCATAAAGACATGGGTTTTGTACAATACATATGGCTTAAGAAAGTGCTTTTGACCTGGATTTAGGAGTTTTGTAGGCATTCAGGGGCCGGATTCACGAATATCTTCTTAAGAAATAAATTAAGAAATTTCTTAAGATAAATTCTAAGAAGTTCGTAAGAATGTTCTTAAGTGCAATTCTTGAAAAAATCTTAAGAAGTTCTCAAATATGTTCTTATAAGGATTTTTCTTAAGAAAAAAAATGATACATCTATCTGAGTGAATACATGGCTGAAGACGCATTTATAAACACTTCAACGTCTTTTTTGCGGTTTCTGTAGATTATCCTAATAATCATAAACACGCACATTTTCGTCACAACCTTGACTGGCGAGATTTTAATATTTTGAACTTAATCTGTACCTGAGTGCATTACAAAATTTCTGATTCATCTGTGTAGGAAGTGCAAATAACTGAGAATTCAGTATTTTGTTGGTACCTGATGGTAATTACAATGATTAACCTGGAGTTTTTGGTTAAAAACATACAGACAAAATCTTCTCTGGATGTGGTGTTTTTACATCTACAATAAACTGAATTATTTTTGTGACATCCTGCAGTGGATTTTACACCATAAATGGATGCCATTCATGCTCTAGTTATTAAGCAAGTGGTCATTCAGCATATGCTTTTATCCAAAGCAATTTACAGAAGGGGCTGTGTCATTTCTGGTGACTATTTGGCGCCTATTATGTCCCCAGTAATGATTACGATATTACTGCTTTAAAATGTTCTACAATTAAATTTTTTAAAGTTGTCTTTGGTGTAAATAACACCTTTCGAACTTTAGGCATTTAAGTAAAAAAATTTTTGGAAATCCTGGTTCAGTTTGGTCAACCATAAACGCCTTTTGTACCTCAGATGGTTTTTTTTTGCACTCTTCTGCTTGATTTGTTAAAACTTTTAGCAGTCTATAGTACTCCACATGTTTTTCCTGGTCCGACCGATTAATACAGCCCAAAACATGACAATAATTGACCATTTTTAGCAGCAATAATCAGCTAAATATGTGATTTTCATTCAGTTCAGTGGGACTGTTTATGTATAGCATCGCCGATATGGTCAATTGATGACGCTTCATAAAATAACTCTTTTCTCAACAGAAGAAAAATCCCCCTGCAGCATCCTTGCTCAAGGTCACGAAAGTGATTATCATTCCTTCACCCAGTAGCCTTCTGATCTCCAGCCCTTTAGCCACTAGCTCACACCTGCCCTATTTTGTTATTATAAATGAATTTGGTTTTGGCACATAATCCACAACACTTAAAGTAAAAGCCAGAAATACATCTTGGAGTTCTATTGTGTCTCTTGCAGTTTTATGTTTTTGATTACAGTGAGGTCAATAAGTATTTGATCACCCTGTGATTTTGCAAGTTCTCTTACTTAGAAATCATGGAGGGGTCTACAATTTTCAGCATAGGTGCATTTCCACTGTGAGAGACGGAATCTAAAAATAATAATCCGGAAATCACATTGTATGATTTTTTAACTATTTATTTGTAAATTACTGGGTCAAATAATTTGATCACTTGCTTATCAGCCAGATTTCTGACCCTCAAAGACCCGTTATTTTGCTTTTAAATAGTCCAGCTACACTCTGCTCATGATTCTAAATTAGTAGCATCTGTTTGAGGTCGTTAGCTGTCATAAAGACACCTGTGCACCCCACAATCAGCCAAAGTCTAAGTAGCAACATGGGCAAAACCAAAGAGCTGTCAAAAGACACAAGAGACAAAGACCTTCACAAAGCTGGAAAGGGCTACAGGGCAATTGCCAAGCAGCTTGGTGAAAAAAGAACAACTGTTGGAGTAATTGTCAGAAAATGGAAGAGGCTACTGATGACTGTCAATGTCCCTCGGACTGGGGCCTCACGGAAGATCTCTCCTCGTGGACTATCAATGATGCTAAGAATGGTGAAGAATCAGCCCAGAACTACACGGGAGGAGCTGGTCAATTCCGTGAAGAGAGCTGGGACCATCGTTTCCAAGGCTAAAATCAGTAATAAACTAAGACGTCATGGTTTAAAGTCTTGCATCGCATGGAAGGTTCCCCTGCTTAAGTCAGCCCATGTCCAGGCCCGTCTGAAGTTTGCCAGGGACCATCTGGATGATCCAGAGGAGTCATGGGAGAAAGTCCTGTGGTCAGATGAGAACAAAGTAGAACTTTTTGGTCTTAACTCCATTCGCCATGTTTGGAGGAAGAAGAATGATGAGTATCATTCCAATAATACCATACTTACAGTGAAGCATGTTTCTGGAAGCATCATGCTCTGGGGGTGTTTTTCTGCACAGGGGACAGGACGACTGCACTATATTAAGGAGAGGATGAACAAGGCCATGTATTGTGACATATTGGGCAAAAACCTCCTTCTCTCAGTCAGAGCATTAAAGATATGTCGTGGCTGGGTCTTTCAACATGACAATGACCTAAAGCACACAGCCAGGAAAACCAAGGAGTGGCTCCATAAGAAGCATATCAAGGTTCTGGAGTGGCCTAGCCAGTCTCCAGACCTAAATCCAATAGAAAATCTTTGGAGGGAGCTGAAACTCCATGTTGCTCAGCGACAGCCACAAAGACCTGTCAGATCTAGAGAAGATCTGTATGGAGGAGTGGGCCAAAATCCCTCCTGCAGTGTGTGCAAACCTGGTGGAGAACTACAGGAACCGTTTGACCTCTGTAATTGTTAACAAAGGCTTCTGTACCAAATATTAAAATTTTTGACTCAAGTGATCAAATACTTGTGATCAAATACTGACACAGTAATTCACAAATAAATAGTTAAAAATCATACAATGTGGGTCCGTGTAGGTCCGTGTACTTTTTCGTTCATTCATTATTCAATTTCGGAATGAAAGATGAAATTTAAAAAAGGGTGCAGCTTGGTTTTTTGTTTAAAAGAAAAAAAGCAGAAATGGCTGTATTTTGTTTTCCAAATGTATTGTTGTCATCAAATAATAGTAATAGAAAATTGGACGCATTTCCGATCATTTTTTAATTTGTAATATTTATTTGTACATTTATTGTATTTCATTTGACTGATCATATCTTTACCCGGAAGTAAATTACACCGTCGAGCGGGTATCAATTATTATTGTCTAGTATCACTAAAAATGCTACTAAGATCCATATTACTATCACACGAGCCAATGGCAATTAAATGCACGGATGCATAGTCAGATAATGAATGAAATACAACTGTTCACGAACAGAAGATTGTATTTGACTCATGCTGCATACGCAATGACAATTATGCCTACTGTAAATATAGATTTACAACTACGATTAGAGTTGTTTGCATAAAATGCACCGTGAACATTCACACGTTTGCCTCTGTGATAGGCTACAATTTATCTCCATTAATACTGTAGCGTTCACTACTAATGAAGCAGGCGTTCTCAGTTGCTCTGTAACTTTATTAACGAAATAAAAGAGGTTACTGTTCTGGCCGTAACCCACGCCGTACAACAGAACACACAAAACTAGAACAACGCTCTCTGTCTCAGCACTCTCTGAACCTTCCAGCTCACTCTCGCTGACCTTCCCCCAGCGGTGGTTACCCCCGCCCCTTAAAGTGAACGGGGACTAATAGCTGTACCCAGACATTGCTAAATGAACATATCCGAACATCCTAACATAACTAATGTCCTTCACATTGTAACAACATCACACTGCCCCCCCTTTTAAAAAGAAGAACCCTCGTCCACGAGGGGGCAAACAAAGTCTTTAAAGTGCCCAGGCGGGCGCCTTTGCCTCTTAGGCCGTACAACCGGCTGGGGATCTGAGCCCGTTAGGAAATGGGGGGTAGGAACATGGGACAGGGGTGAAAGTCCAAGAGAATTGGCTGGTTGTGGGGTGTTTGAGGAAAGGGGTTCCTGAACAACTGGTGTGTGGGGCTCGGGCATGGGGTCAATGTCTGTGTTGTTTTGTGAGGCCAGGGGTTTGGGCTTCCTATTGGGAAGGGAAATGGTCAGGTTACCTCTGTAAGGGGCTAGCCTGTCTCTATGCAGAGCCACCTTCCTGCCTCTAGGTGGCATCAGGACCCTATACACTACCTCTCCCACCCTCTCTAGAACCAGGCAGGGTCCCACCCAATGGCAGTCCAGCTTGGGGGAGCGTCCTCTCTTCTTTGTCGGGCTGTACACCCAGACCGACTCGCCGGTCTCAAAACTCCTCCCTTTGCTCCTGACATCATAGTTCCTTTTCTGTCTCACACCGGCCTTTCCCAGCTGATCCCTGGCAAACGCATGGGCTGTTTCCATTCGATCCTGCAGCTGCCTTGCATACTCTGGTCCGGGTGGCACAGCTGGTGAGTCTGGGGGTTTACCGAACATTAACTCAGGGGGGGTCCGAAGCTCACGCCCCAACATAAGCAGAGCGGGGGTGCACAAGGTGGAGTCCTGTACGGCTGATCTGTAAGCCATTAGAATGAATGGAAGGTGAGTGTCCCAGTCCCGTTGATGGTCGGCTGTAAGTATTGCTAGTTGCTGAGCCAGGGTCCTGTTAAATCTTTCCACAAGGCCATCGCTTTGTGGGTGCAATGGTGTTGTGCGTGTTTTCTGCATGCCAAGCCGTTCACACAGGGCTGCAAACAGCTTGGATTCAAAATTCCTTCCCTGATCGCTATGAATAACCTCAGCCATACCAAACCTGCTGAACATCCCCTCCACCAGTGCGTCAGACACTGTCTCCGCCTCCTGGTTTGGTATAGCGTAGGCCTCAGGCCACTTTGTAAAATAGTCCATAGCAGCGAGTACGAACCGGTTACCTCTCTCTGTAATGGGGAAAGGGCCCATAATATCCACAGCTACTCTTTCCATTGGTGCTCCTACAGCTTGCTGTTGAAGTTCAGCATGGGACTGGTCAAGAGGGCCTTTATAGGCTGCACAGGCATCACATCTGCGGCAAAAGTCCTCTACATCCCTTCTGTGCCGGCCCCAGTAGAACCCCTGGCGAAGACGACGGAGTGTTTTGGACACTCCAAAATGGCCAGTCCCCTTACTTCCATGGCAAGCTGTGAGTACTGCTTCCTTAAGTGCCGTTGGCACTACCACTTGCCATCTGACCTCCCCAGTGGCAGGCTCCTTCCATGCCCGCTGGAGCACCCCTTCGTTGAGTCGCAGTGTGTTAAATTTAGACCACAGTCCCTTTGTGGCCAATGAGTGCCCTGCAATATCCCCCCATTCGGGTCTTCGCTGCGCCTCCAGCCAGCGCAGCACAGGCCTCAGATCATCATCCTCTTCTTGCCGCAACTGCCACTCTGGTGCGTCGACCACCCTCAGTGCCCCACATGCAGGCTGTTCTGCCTCTTTCTCTTGACATAGCTCCTTCTCCCGAGTCTCCTTATTTTCACAATGATGACAGCCCTCCTCAGCACAAGGGCGACGCGACAAGGCATCTGCGTTGCTGTGGCTGGACCCAGCCCTATGTACTACTGTGAAGTTATAGGACTGTAGTTCTTCCAGCCACCGGGCCACTTGACCTTCAGGCTCCTTAAAGGACATCAACCATTGGAGTGCTGCATGGTCTGTCCTTATCGTGAACGGTGTGCCACACAGATAGTACTTGAAGTGCCTAACTGCCATTACCACTGCAAGGAGCTCACGTCTGGTGACACAATAACGTCTCTCACTCTTGTTAAAGACCCTGCTAAAATATGCCACCACCCCTTCTCCATCTGGTCCCTTCTGAGATAACACCGCCCCCATGCCAACATTGCTTGCATCCGTATCTAAAACAAAAGGCAGTGTGGCGTCAGGTGGAACTAGGACTGGGGCCTCAATCAAAGCCTGCCGAAGGGTATCGAATGCCTTCTGGCACTCCTCAGTCCAGACAAAGGCATGGTCTTTCTGTTGGAGGCGGAAGAGTGGTGCCCCTATGCATGAGAATCCTTTTACAAATCTCCTATAGTAAGAGGCAAGTCCCAGAAAACTTTTCAATTGTCTAAGGTCTGTAGGGGTTGGCCAGTCTCTGATGGTGTTAATTTTCTCCTCCAGAGTGCCTATGCCCTCCCTCCCCAATTTATGGCCAAGAAATTCAACTTCCCGCCTCATGAAGTGGCACTTATCTGGATGCAGTTTTAGACCTGCTGCCGCTACTCTTCCCAGCACTCGACGGAGGGATTCAAGTGCTTCGTCGAAAGACTCACCATGGACAAGAAGATCATCCAAATATACAAGACACTCACGGCGGGGGAGTCCTTCCAGCACCTTGTCCATGAGCCTTTCAAATGTGGCGGGAGCATTGCAGAGCCCAAACGGAAGGACCTTGAACTGCCAGAGGCCTTTGTTTGTACGGAATGCGGTTTTGGGAGCGGACTCAGGAGATAATGGCACCTGCCAGTAGCCACTCCTTAAGTCAAGGGTGGAGAACCAGGACGAACCAGCCACCAAGTCAAGAGATTCATCTACTCTAGGCAGGGGATATGAATCTTTTCTTGTTACTTTGTTGAGCTGCCTATAATCCACGCAGAATCGCCATCTTGAACTCTTTTTCCGTGGCACCATCACCACGGCTGATGCCCATGGGCTTTCTGAGGGCTCAACAATACCCGCCTGTAGCATTTCCTCCAATTCTTTATCTGCGGCCTCCTGTCGGGCAAGAGGGAGACGGCGCGGTCTTACTCTTATCGGGTGGGCATCTCCCGTGTCAATAACATGCTGCGCTAAGTGAGTCAGGCCCACTTCATTCTCATTGAGCGCAAAAATCTCTCTGAATTCCTCCATGACGTCCCACAAGCGCATTTTTTCTTGCTCTTTTAAGCCATCACAGTTTTTGGACCAAATATCTCTCAAAGCTGAGATCCTGGTTTCTCTCTCATCATTGCACATGTCGGCATCCGAACAAGAGCCAGTGGTTGTCAGCGGATCAAAGGGCGCTGCTGTATTACTCTTAGAGCTGCAGTGCGTGTGGCAATTTGAGTCAATGGGCAGGGCTTCTACTGTGTGAGATGACAGCTCGCAGACTGTATTTTCTACAACAACGGTATTTCTAGATGTGTCTGCTGAATAATCAGGTATGGACACTGAGGTCAGGTTTGGAGCAGGATGGGTCAGTTGCACAGAACGTCCATCAGGGAGGGTAAGAGAGTCTTTACATAGGTCCAACACACATCCAACAGCCCTTAAAAAATCTAGCCCCAGAATGCAGGGGTCCTGTACTTCAGCCACCCACGCATTGAACGACACAGGCAGACCTCCTATGTCAAACAGGAAGAGACCTTTCCCTTTTATTGGCGCAAAGTCACCAGTCACAGTCTTCAGACGAGCAGATGTCGGCTCCAAAACTGTCCCCACTGGAACTAGATCAGGCCGAACTAGGGTTGCATTTGAACCAGTGTCAACAAGGGCCGTGCACGCTGCTCCTGCCACTAGAATGGGTATGTGGCAGAAATTTCCCACATATGACCAGCCCACTATCATAACAGTCTCTGCAGGGCTTGGTCCAACCCCGTTCTCCTCAATCTCAGCCAGGGGTGACATATGGAAAGTGTTATCACGGGCCCGTGTCCCCCCGACTACACGGGCCCTTGAGCGTTTCCCTGTATTTGGCTAACCCTGGGGCACTGTCTGATCAAATGGCCAGGCTGGCCACAGCCCCAGCAAACTGAAGGTCGGCGGCGTGGACGGGGCTCTGAGGCGGATCGATTTGAGCGCAGCGTCACAGCATTTGCAGAATTATTCATCCATACAGGTGCCCCTATGTGTGATTCAGTCATTTCCGCAGCTCTCACTATTGGTGTTATTTCATCAGCATCCGTTTCTGACCCCAATATCTCTCTTTCGATGGCCAGTTCTAGCGCTTCACTCAGTGTGGTTGGGTGAGCTAGCTGAGTTTGCACACGAAGCTCTTTTGGGGTGAGCGCCTGGATAAATCTGTCTCTAGCAAGCTCATTCTGGACTGATACTGGCATTTCAGCATATGCGCGTTTACATAAACACTCAATGTCATTAGCTAAAATGCGGAGGGGCTCACCCAGACGTCTGCGTCTGTTATGAAATTCTGTCCTTAAAAGGACAGGCTGGCTACATTGTCCAAATCGTCTGTGAAGAGCCCCAACCAATGAATTATAATCATTCCTTTCAGCAGGGCTCAATAACAGGAGACAGGCAGCCGCATCATCAGTGAGGCACAGCGCTAACTGCAGAGCTTTATGATTTTCAGACCAGCCGGCAGCATCAGCTAACAGTTCAAATTGGGCTTTAAATGCATTCCAATCCGTCTTACCAGAGAACCGGGGTGTTTTAATAGCGTGCATATCACCATCTCTGGAGAATTCGCTGCGAGCCTGCGGGCCGCCATGATTGTTTACATGTTGAGCCTGCACGTCATCGTGAGAGTACGTCATGTCGGCGCCATTCTGCTGAAATACAAACGCAGAGTTCGGAGCGAGGCGGGGCGCAAAGCCGGCTTCGGCAGCTGATAGTCTGTAAGTATCTCTCATTCTGGCCGCCTCTCTCTGAGCCCAGTGTGGATCTGCCGCCGGCCCGTCCGTCCACGAACACTTGCCTTTTTCTCTTCCGATCTCTTCCAGCACCTCTTGTTTCACTTTCGCCCGCGCCCCGTAATCCATCTTGTGGGTGAATACGTGTTAAAGTTCGTCACTTCTGACACCAAATGTAGCGTTCACTACTAATGAAGCAGGCGTTCTCAGTTGCTCTGTAACTTTATTAACGAAATAAAAGAGGTTACTGTTCTGGCCGTAACCCACGCCGTACAACAGAACACACAAAACTAGAACAACGCTCTCTGTCTCAGCACTCTCTGAACCTTCCAGCTCACTCTCGCTGACCTTCCCCCAGCGGTGGTTACCCCCGCCCCTTAAAGTGAACGGGGACTAATAGCTGTACCCAGACATTGCTAAATGAACATATCCGAACATCCTAACATAACTAATGTCCTTCACATTGTAACAACATCACAATACTATTTTCTCAATTCTGCGCATATATTTTCATTTACCTTACATCAATTGCTCGATCAATATTATCATCACATATTTTACATTTGTAACTGTAGGTACCACAAACAATTTAATATAGCTAAGTTTGTGTATTTTTACAGGTAGTAAAATACTGTGTGCTGCTTATAAACACCAGAGAGATAATGATTCATGAAAAAGATGGTCTTTACTCATCTCACTTGCACAAAATAAATGCAGTAATAGAAAGTACAGAAACGCACAAAATACACTGAAATACACTGGAATTATATGCATTTAAAAATTTGGTGGGGTTGAAGTCATCCCCCCGGATCTTCTGCATCCACTCAGCCTGTACGCATGCAGCGTCAACGGGGAATGCGACGAAACTGTACAAAAATGCACACAACGATGAAGTGCTGAGTCTCCTCTCTTGAATCCTAAAAACAGTCAATGTGAAAAAATATCTCTGTGGTAATGGAACTCGGTCGCTGTTGTCTCTCGCTCTTGCTGTCAGATCACCGGAAGTTTTCACCTGAAGTACTGGCCCATACTGATGCGCGGGTTGGATTTTTTTTTCAACCCGCGGGTCCCGCAATTATGAAATTCTATTTGAACGCATTCGTTTACTTGGACTGAAAGGTTTACAGGTTCACTGGTTTAAGGAAGTTCTGATCATAAAAATCGGCTCCTTTTTATTTGTAAGGTATTGTTTTCGTTATTATGTACTTTTTAAAATGACTTCGGTGCGGGAGACGCAGCGGGCGCAACGCATCAGGTGCAATAACCAAATACATTTCAAAGCAAGCCGGTGCCACAGTCCTGACTGCATCATTGCTGTCTTTATTGTGTGTTTTTAGCGAATATTTACATTAATTCACATATGACTGGATGTGGTTGACTGTCATGATTTTGGCTAATGCAGGAAAATGCGCATCAGAGGAGATTTAAATACGCATAGCACCAGGCCTGCAGAGCTGAATGTGCGCTCGCGCAACAGTCTCACTCCCAAGTCGTCACATATTGACGTTTGGCCAGGACCCTTTGGCGTCGCATTTTGACGCACAGGGTACCCCTTCAGCGTCATTTTTGGACGTGCAGGGTCCTCACTACTTTAAATAAGAAACCCTTGGCGTCAATAAGCTGACGCGAAAGGCACTGTGAATTTTATCGTCATGATTAAATGATCTATTGGGTAATAATATTGCCATTACTGCATATGTATTGGGGTGTGATTTTTCAATGCAAACAGTCACAACAGACACATTTACGAGCACGTAACCCAACCCCTGCCCCTAAACCTAACCACTTGTCAATAAAACACAGTTTCATGGAGGTCATGTCCTCTTCTCGGAGGCTGACCCGTTTTGGCCCTTTAAACAACATGTAATGAATCTGATCCATGATTTTGTCGTCACAGAGATATTTTTTCACATTGAGTGTTTTTAGGATTCAAGAGAGGAGACTCAGTCAGCACTTCATCGTTGTGTGCATTTTTGTACCGTTTCGTCGCATTCCCCGTTGACGCTGCATGCGTACAGGCTGAGTGGATGCAGAAGATCCGGGGGGATGATTTCAACAAAATTTTTAAATGCATATAATTCCCAGTGTATTTCAGTGTATTTTGTGCGTTTCTGTACTTTCTATTACTGCATTTATTTTGTGCAAGTGAGATGAGTAAAGAAAGACCATCTTTTTCATGAATCATTATCTGTCTGGTGTTTATAAGCAGCACACACAGTATTTTACTACCTGTAAAAATACACAAACTTAGCTATATTAAATTGTTTGTGGTACCTACAGTTACAAATGTAAAATATGTGATGATAATATTGATCGAGCAATTGATGTAAGGTAAATGAAAATATATGAGCAGAATTGAGAAAATAGTATTAATGGAGATAAATTGTAGCCTATCACATCTAGGCAAACGTGTGAATGTTCACGGTGCATTTTATGCAAACAACTCTAATCGTAGTTGTAAATCTATATTTACAGTAGGCATAATTGTCATTGCGTATGCAGCATGAGTCAAATACAATCTTCTGTTCGTGGACAGTTGTATTTCATTCATTATCTGACTATGCATCCGTGCATTTAATTGCCATTGGCTCGTGTGATAGTAATATGGATCTTAGTAGCATTTTTAGTGATACTAGACAATAATAATTGATACCCGCTCGACGGTGTAATTTACTTCCGGGTAAAGATATGATCAGTCAAATGAAATACAATAAATGTACAAATAAATATTACAAATTAAAAAATGATCGGAAATGCGTCCAATTTTCAATTACTATTATTTGATGACAACAATACATTTGGAAAACAAAATACAGCCATTTCTGCTTTTTTTCTTTTAAACAAAAAACCAAGCTGCACCCTTTTTTAAATTTCATCTTTCATTCCGAAATTGAATAATGAATGAACGAAAAAGTACACGGACCCGTGTACGTTTTATTCATTTCATTTTCAAACTGAAACGAAATAAGCAGAAATAAGAAAAAGGCTCATTTATTTGTTTTTTCATTTGTTCAGAAAACGAAAAAACGAGATTTTGGCTCGATTTTTCGTTTTTTGGTTCGAAAAAAAAAAAACGAAAAAATGTGTGAAACAGGCGTTAGCTCTGATTGTAACGGGCTATGTGTAGTCTGCTTTTAGCCCACTCGGCGAAATCGATGCAATCTGTGGTCTAATTTTAGCAGTTTGGCTATAGCCAAAATAAATCTTAAATCTTACAATTGTTTACATGTAATTTTCGCCCACGCAGCTTATTATCAAATGTAAGTAAACTTTTGAAACTTTTAAATTAGCATTCATTTACATTTTATGTGATTTTTATATCATAAATAAATATAGCATTGTTAATTATGCCAAAAATAATGAATTTTTAATGTTTTAAAAGTTTACTTGCGTTTGATATTATGATGTCATACATACGATATTTTTACTGTCTTTCATTTTATAAATACATATGCAATTACAATTCCCAACCGCTAGATGGCAATTGTGGTCCTACTGAGACATGACTACTGGCAACGGGAGACTTGAAATACAATAGGCTCGTTTGAGATGAGCAAAATCTGCACAGAATCGATCACCGGTGATCAACGCAAGATGCATGCCGGTTAGAAAAGTGTCCGAGTTACGTCCGACTTGCTCTGACATCGTGCTGACGTGTGCCAAAAAACTCTCGCGATGGCGAGGCGGCCTTGTCAGATTGAGCAGTCGGGCGCAGTAGCTTTCCACCGACTGCACTGACCAAAAGCACGATGGGAAACGACTGGCTGACGACACAGCTTAAAGCTCACTGGTTCAAACAACTGTGATGTTGCGTTCTTTTCTAAAATGTTTTATTTTTTAATCTAATATCATGTGGTCATATTACTATAAAAATATAAAATACATGTTTGTATTAAAGTAAAAATGGATGATACGCCTTTCGTATGGAATTAAAAAGCAAGCTATCACTTTGAGTGTTTTGTTCATCGTATTTATTTTCATATAAAAGCAATAGAACTTAAATTATAGGCTATCATGTTTATCAGCAACACAGCAAGTGATTGTGAATAACGCGATATCCGCCTTTGATCTCGTAGGTATCTGTTCCGCTTCCAGAGCTCAGAACTGTCCGTCTTGACTGCGCTTATTTCACTCCTCCCCTCACTGCAGCTGCCTACTCTCGCCTACATTTCAGGCGAGGCAAGGCGCATCTCAAACGAGCCTAATGAACAAGTGGTTCCTAGACCACGAATCATGACGTTGTCATGACGTGGTTTGGCGTTAGCCAGGCTACTGTCGGAGAGCAACGGGCGAACAACAAACGATAAAGAATATTGGTCATATAAGTATCTGTGTTTTCACTTTGACATGTGTTCATGGTTTATAGTATTTATCATGTGTAGGAACGGTGACATTTTAGTGAAGGGAGCAGATCGTAGTTATTAGTGATCCCTGACTAGGCCTCTCGGTTTGGCATGCATGTTGTAAATGTCTTATAGCCTAAAGCGCAACAATATTTTCCTACATATAAAAATAAAATATAATATATTTTATAAACTATATCTATGTATGTATATATTTTAAAGACATTATAGTTCGACAGTGTCACCTTATCTGTTCAGGCTTTTATTTTGAAAAGCGCTGCTCTTCTTCTTCTTCGGAAAGTTTTTGACGCTAAAACTTCCTGTTACACTCTCTGCTCAATGTGCTCGCGCTTCGTCGGAAGAACGGTATAAACTTGTTACCACTTTAATTCTTTATCGTGTTGTTCCATTTGAATCCTGTAAAGAGTTTACATTGTGATTTAATTTATTTTCGTATTGCTCATACATGTTATTTTTAAGAGCTCCAAACTGTGATGGTGTGTCGAGCTAGAGAGCATGGTAGCTGATGGTGGAAACTCTTTGAATTAGCGCCCTTGGAGAAGCGGAATGAGGTATGACGGAAAAAGTGTGGAGTTTGTATTATCAAAAAGAGATTTGAGAGATTGTCAATACTTAATCTGTTTATGGGTTTGTTGCACATTTTATCAATATAAAAGCATATTCTTTCTGTGAACAATTAATATATTGTATTTCAACTAAAAGAAGCATGTGATGTTTTATTTGTCATAAAGGCTTAAAAACATTTTATATTTCATATTGGTCATCTGTTGAAATTATTTGTATTGCTTGGAAACATGATTCATATGTGAACATAATGTATGTGCAATTTATTTGTGAAGCTACATGAAAGTATTTTGTATTTCTTCTGTAGTTTTCACGGTGTTCATGGTGTATGGTGCTTGTGGAGAAGAAGAAATAAATTGACACCCGTTTGAAACTCTCTGCGTCTTGATATATCTGAGGGGCCGCTACAGTGAAAACTCATCGCTGCACCAGCCCTGCCATCTCTGGTGAGAAGCTGACGCCATCACATTTGAGGTCCATCCACCAGCCTAATACCAGCCAGTTTACTTTGCTTGCATCCAGTTCATGCAGCCAGGCAAGATTTAAATGGACAGCATGCTTAAGGTACAGCTAAAGCTGCAAAAGGGGACAATTTCTACACACATCCTTGCAGCATAACTGAAGTGACTTAAATAATATGGTATTATAAGGTCAAAATATCTTGCAAACTAATTCTCAGTTCCTAACGTTTCTAAAACTGGTGACTATTTTAAGAAACTAGCTCATGCGCTTGGGTAATGTCTCTTTATGAAAAGGTAGAAAGGGAGTTTGTTGTTACTGTTTTAAGATAAAAATCCTTTAGATGTCCATAATCTGTTAATGCTCAGCATAAACATTACTCTGTGGTAAAAGATAACTACAGCTTACTTAAGTTAAAATTTAGGCATTGGACAATCAAAGGATACATTCGACTTAGAGCAGCAGCACAAACAAACAAGATGTCACTTAAAGACACCCCATGTAGGTCTAGCTCACGTGAAAGAAAGCTAACAGAGAAAGGTCAAGAGATGCGTGACCAAGACATCAGAAAACGTGAGAAAGCATTTAACAAGTCCTATGACGCTTGGAAGCTGGTAGCAAGGGTGACTAGAACAAAATTAAAAACCCTCTGTTCATCAGAAGGCCTTATTGAGTTACAGCAAGACATTCAAGCAAAGCATGATAACGTAAACAAGCAGTATGAACCTATACTTCGTAACAGTAACACCACACCAGAGATTGTAAAGAAAATGGATACCTGTGTTACGCTAACAAAGGACATTTGTGACCTCATAAGTATCCGTCTACAGACCATTAATCAAGATTATAATGATCAACTTGAGAAGGAAAGGGTAAGAGAAACATTAAACAAAGATGAATATGGGTCTGTCTTTGGCTACACTCAAACTGAAACGGTGAGCTCAGCGGAGTCACCGGAGAGATCGAGCAACCACTCCAGCTCAGCCAGTACCCACAGCAGTAGAGTAGATGCACAAGCCGAGCTTGCAGCTAAGCTGGAACAATCAAAAGCCATGAAAGAAATCCAAGCACAGCAAGCACATCTTCAGAAGTTAGAAGGTGAATGGAAACTTAAAGAGGCGAAAATGTTAGTAGAAATTAAACAAAAAGAGGTGGAAATGCAACAACAGTTGGAACAAGAGAGAACCAAATTGCAGCAGTTACAAGCAGCAAAGGATGTTGCCATAGCAGCAGCTCGTGTTAGAGCATATGATGATTTTGAAGGGTTTGAGAACCACGATGAGGTGATTAATGACGCAACTAACTCTGCTTGCTACAGAAAGGAAACTGAACCTCGATTAAATCCTGATGCTGCATCATTCCAACCTCACCAAACTGCTCCGGAGGTGACAATGTCCCAGGAGCCTGTCAGTCTAGCACAAGCAATCGCCAGCTCATTAAGTATGAACCGCTTGCCTGTCCCTGAACCAACCATGTTCCGTGGTGACCCTTTACAGTTTACAGATTGGAAGATGTCATTCATAGCTCTTATTGACACAAAGCCCCTCCCACCAAGTGACAAAATGTTTTATCTAAAAAATTATCTTGCTGGAGAGGCGCGTAAAGCTGTGGAAGGTTTCTTTTATCGAGATTCGGAAAGCGCATACAATGGAGCATGGAAAGTCTTACAAGACAGATATGGGAACCCGTTCATCATACAAAAGGCTTTCCGAGATAAGCTCATGAGATGGCCAAAGATCAACGCAAACGATCCACTTGCACTACAAGAGTTTGCTGACTTCCTCCAAGGCTGCACTGAGGCGATTCCCCACGTCAAAGGACTAGCTATCCTTAACGATTGTGAGGAAAACCACAAGTTGCTCAAAAAACTACCGGAATGGATCGTGCGCAAATGGAGTCGAATTGTTGTAGAGGAGCTTGACTCATCCCGAAGCTATCCAGATCTTGCATGTTTCACAAAGTTCTTGAGCAAAGAGGCACGGATAGCCTGTAACCCTATTGCTTCTCCATTGTTGATGAACTTCAAGGCCACAGATGAAAGATCATCAAAGAGAGCCAAAGCTCTCAACACAAATACACAATCTAAGAGTTTCACTCAGGAGAAACAAGAAACAAACAGCAGTAAACCAAAATCAACTTGCTCTGTCTGTAAAAGTGAAGCTCATAACATCATCAAGTGTCCCACCTTCGCGTCAAAGAGTGGTGAAGATAAAAAGGCATTCATCTGGGAAAATCGGCTCTGCTTTGGGTGCTTGAGGAAGGGTCACATGACCAAAGATTGTAAGAGACGACACACATGCAACATATGCAGCCGTCGTCACCCAACCTGCTTGCACGATGATAGAAAACAAAGACCTGTGGAAGCAACAACGAATAGCTCCACTTCCACAGAAAACCATGCAAGCTTGGAAATGCACAAGGTCGTATCCCATGCATCAACACAACGTGCTTCAGCTACCTCAAGTATCGTCCCAGTCCTTGTGTCTTCAATACAAGAGCCACACAGAGAAGTACTTACGTACGCAATATTGGACACACAGAGTGACTCAACGTTTGTCTTAGAAGATGTACTTGACAAACTGAATGTTGATGCCCAACCAGTAAAATTAAAATTGAGTACTATGACGGCTATTGATACAATCATATCTAGCAAGAACATCCATGGTCTACAAGTACGAGGTCTGCACTCTAAGAACCACATCCAATTACAGCAAGCCTACAGCCGTGACTTTATCCCAGTGGACAAGTCTTACGTTCCAACGAAGGAAACCGCTTTACTCTGGCCTCATCTCAGACATTTGGCAGATAAGCTACCACCCCTTCAAGACTGTGATGTAGGGCTCTTGATTGGATATGACTGTCCAGCAGCACTAGCTCCTCTTGAGGTTATCATTGGAGACAAAGATCAACCGTTTGCACAGAGATCCAAACTAGGATGGAGTATCATAGGTTCATCAAATCCTCACCTAGACAGACAAGGAAGTCAGAGCTTTGTGCATCGGCTCACAGTAAAGGAACTGCCAATTCCATCGGCGACAGATGTTCTAAAAGCCCTAGAAGCAGACTTCACCGAGAGAATTTATGAAGATAAATATGTGTCCCAGAACGATGTTCATTTCATACATTTCCTCAGTGACAACATCACACAGAAGAAAGACGGACATTATGAGATGCCCCTTCCTTTCAAGGGCAATAGTCCACCCAACCTACCAAACAACAAGAGGCTAGCCACAGTTCGCCTGCAATGCCTTAAGAAGAAATTAAAGACCAATAAACAATATTATGATCAATACAAAACATTCATGGAAGAAACAATTAACAAGGGTGATGCAGAGCCTGCCCCTACAACGTCTGCAGGAGAGACTGAGTGGTACCTTCCGCATCACGGCATCTATCACCCCAGAAAACCAGACAAGCTGAGAGTCGTATTCGACTGTTCAGCCAAATTTCATGGTGTTTCTCTAAACGACACTCTGCTAACTGGGCCTGATCTTATTAATCCTCTGGTAGGAGTTCTCTGCCGCTTCAGGAAGGAGGCTGTAGCGATCATCTGTGATATCGAAAGAATGTTTTATCAGTTCTCTGTCACTCCTGAATCCCGGAATTATCTGAAATTCCTCTGGTGGAAAGGTGGAGATTTGGAGAAGGAACCACAGGAATACAGGATGGCGGTTCATCTCTTCGGAGCCGCTTCGTCTCCAGGATGTGCCAACTTTGGCTTAAAACACCTTGCACGGCAACACAAAGCTGCCTATCCACTAGCATCAACATTTGTGGAGAAAAACTTTTATGTTGATGACGGGCTAGTCAGCGTCCCATCAGTGGAGGAAGCCCAGAAACTGATCACTGAGTCACAGGAGTTGTGCAAAAGAGGAGGTCTACGCCTCCATAAATTTAACTCAAATGAGGAAGCAGCCCTCACCTGCTTAGATCCCTCCGAAAGAGCAGCAACCATCGAACCTCTAGGACTGGATCCAACCCTATCAGAGCGTGCACTTGGCATTCAATGGTCGATTGAAACTGATACTTTCAGTTTTAGTAGCGGCTTGAAAGATCAGCCTTCAACCAGGCGTGGTTGCCTTTCTGTCATTGCCTCTCTTTATGACCCTCTTGGATTCATTGCTCCATTCAGCCTAACTGGAAAGCGTATACTTCAAGAGTTGTGTCATAGAGGCATTGGATGGGATGATCCACTCCCAGAAGATATGAGGCCACGGTGGGAGGAGTGGATAATTGGGCTTCAGAGGTTGAAAGAGGTTACAATTCCGAGATGTTACCACCCACATGACTTCCATAACATTGTCAGAGTAGAGTTGCACCATTTTTCGGATGCCAGCTGCGTGGGATACGGTGCATGTTCTTACCTCAGGTTCCAAAATGACCAGGATGAAGTCCATTGCAGTCTTGTTCTGGCGAAAGCAAGGGTTGCACCCTTAAAGGTCTTAAGTATTCCGAGACTAGAACTCGCAGCAGCTGTGGTTTCTACAAAAGTCAGTGTCATGTTAAAAAGTGAATTTGACATAAAGATTGATGAAGAGGTTTTCTGGACAGACTCACAAGTTGTGCTTGCGTATATTAACAATGATGCCCGTAGATTCCACATATTTGTTGCAAACCGTGTTCAGCTGATAAGGGATAATAGTGATCCCAGTCAGTGGCACTATGTGGACACCGCAGAAAACCCGGCTGATCATGCTTCACGAGGTCTTTGTGCTTCAGACATTCATTCAACAAACTGGCTGCGAGGACCAAAGTTTCTCTGGGAGAGTAAATTACTTCTAACACCCAGCGTTCCATCAGAATTACTTATTGGTGATCCTGAAGTCAAGACAATTCAGGTGTTTGCAACAGAAGTCAAAAACTGCAATGACATCCTCAGGCGTTTGAGTCAGTTTTCCTCCTGGACAACAATTATTAAGGTGGTGGCAAGAATCAAGAGGTTGGGTTCTAAACAGAAACAACACAGTGAGTATGTGACTGTTAAGGAGCGTGAGAAGGCTGCAGATGAAGTGATTAAGATCGTGCAGCAGCAAGCCTTCCCCCAGGAGATAAAGATGCTTCAGGGTAAAAAAGAACTTCCAAACTCAAGCTCTCTTTTCCGTCTCGACCCTATCTGGTCTGAAGGACTTCTCTGTGTTGGTGGGAGATTGAAAGAGTCATCGCTCTGTCATAAAGTCAAGCACCCAGTCATCCTACCGAATAACAGCCACATCACCAAGCTGATTGTGTCTCATTTCCATGCTAAAACGTGCCATCAGGGTCGAAGCCAGACTTTAATGGAGCTTCGGGCAAATGGATTCTGGGTAATTGGTGGGAGCAAGTTGGTTGCCAAGCTTATACACACTTGTGTGCTTTGCAGAAAACTGCGACGGCCGACAGAAAGACAACAAATGGCCGAGCTTCCCGCAGAACGTGTCGAAGCCTCAGCACCTTTCACACACAGCGGCATGGATTGTTTCGGTCCTTTCATTGTAAAGAAAGCCCGCAAAGAATACAAAAGATACGGCTTAATTTTTACATGTCTGTACTCTAGAGCTGTTCATATTGAAATGCTCGAAGATTTGTCAACAGACTCATTCATCAACTCATTGAGATGCTTCATCAGCCTGAGAGGAGCTGTTCAACAACTTCGCTGTGACCAAGGTTCTAATTTTGTTGGCGCCAGGAATGAGCTCAAGGAAGCACTTAAACAGTGTGATACTAAGCTACTGGAAATCTTCCTGACTGAGAAGCAGTGCGAATTTGTCTTCAATGCTCCCTCTGACAGTCCTGCAGGTGGTGTCTGGGAACGCCAGATCAGAACTGTTCGCAATGTGCTGAATGCCACCTTCGCACAGTGCCCAGGTCGACTTGATGATGCCTCCCTCAGAACACTGCTATATGAGGCCATGGCTATTGTTAACAGCCGTCCATTAACAGTGGATGGAATCAATGATCCTCAGGCACTGGAGCCTATAACACCGAATCACCTCATTATGATGAAATCTAAAGTTGCTCTTCCTCCTCCTGGAGTATTTGTCAAGGAGGACCTGTATGCGACAAAGAGGTGGAGAAGAGTTCAGTATCTCATTGAACAGTTTTGGAGCCGCTGGAAAAGGGAGTATCTGCTGAATATATCCTTGAGACAGAAATGGCACTCACCTCAACGCAACCTCCAAGTGAATGACATTGTCATTATTAAAGATGACAACCTCCCAAGAAATCAGTGGCAACTTGGACGAGTGATTGAGACTGTTCAAAGTAGTGATGGCTTGGTTCGTCGAGTAAAAGTGCAAGTTGGGGAGAGGAAACCTCATAAAAAACAAGATCCTCCCTCCAAGCCCTCCGTTATTGAGAGACCAATCAAAAAATTGGTGCTCCTCCTAGAGAACTGACTATAAGAAAGCGATTGATAACACTGCACAAATTGCTCTGTGGTACACCACTGATAGCTTAAATTCAGGCTTTTTCACGAGTCAAGAAATCCTGCACAATTCACTTACTCTTTGTATATTTGTTCATTCATTGTACTAGGATTTGGTGGGAGTGTAAATGTCTTATAGCCTAAAGCGCAACAATATTTTCCTACATATAAAAATAAAATATAATATATTTTATAAACTATATCTATGTATGTATATATTTTAAAGACATTATAGTTCGACAGTGTCACCTTATCTGTTCAGGCTTTTATTTTGAAAAGCGCTGCTCTTCTTCTTCTTCGGAAAGTTTTTGACGCTAAAACTTCCTGTTACACTCTCTGCTCAATGTGCTCGCGCTTCGTCGGAAGAACGGTATAAACTTGTTACCACTTTAATTCTTTATCGTGTTGTTCCATTTGAATCCTGTAAAGAGTTTACATTGTGATTTAATTTATTTTCGTATTGCTCATACATGTTATTTTTAAGAGCTCCAAACTGTGATGGTGTGTCGAGCTAGAGAGCATGGTAGTTGATGGTGGAAACTCTTTGAATTAGCGCCCTTGGAGAAGCGGAATGAGGTATGACGGAAAAAGTGTGGAGTTTGTATTATCAAAAAGAGATTTGAGAGATTGTCAATACTTAATCTGTTTATGGGTTTGTTGCACATTTTATCAATATAAAAGCATATTCTTTCTGTGAACAATTAATATATTGTATTTCAACTAAAAGAAGCATGTGATGTTTTATTTGTCATAAAGGCTTAAAAACATTTTATATTTCATATTGGTCATCTGTTGAAATTATTTGTATTGCTTGGAAACATGATTCATATGTGAACATAATGTATGTGCAATTTATTTGTGAAGCTACATGAAAGTATTTTGTATTTCTTCTGTAGTTTTCACGGTGTTCATGGTGTATGGTGCTTGTGGAGAAGAAGAAATAAATTGACACCCGTTTGAAACTCTCTGCGTCTTGATATATCTGAGGGGCCGCTACACATGTGATCAGAGGATTAACTGCAAAATTTAATAGATAATAGAGTGAAAGTTTATCATTTGTATGTGTTTACAAACTCAAGCGCAAGAAAAGGCAAAAGTGAACACACTCAGAAGACTTGGACAAACTAAAGAGGAGTTTCAACATCTGAAAGAGCGCCTGGAAAATAAGGAAATCCGGGCAACAATGGTAAAAAAACAACCCTCTCCATAACAACATTTCCTTACTAATGCTCTCATCTTTGACAAAGTCAATCATTAATTTTAACTGTTATATTGAATTTATGTCTGAGCTAATTGAATAGAAAATCTTTGTCATTGTACAAGCACATTAAGATTTAATTTGAAACTTCCAAATTGATACAAAATCTTAAAAAATACAAATGATTGAAGATTTATTTCTTTTAAATATTTATGAGTTACTAAAAAAAAAATCACTTTTATATTTTTATTTTATTGTTAAAAATCCATATTTTTGTCATAATATTTATATTTAAGTGTATTGTATTTATAATATTTTATTCTGCATTAAAAATATCATTTTGTATTGTCTTAAAATTGTTTTAAAATATATTTTTATTAATAAAAACTGTATATTTAATTTGTTTGGATGGATTGCCATTTTGTTGTCTATTAGATGTATATATGTAGGCATTTATTAGCTGTCTATCCGATGACTAGTCTATTTTTGGGCTTTGTTTAGATGTCTATTAAATTTTCACTGACAGCCCAAATTCAGTCTTGTTTTAGCCTAGACCCATATTTACTGTCTATTAGACATATACATGTAGTCGTGTAATAGTGGTCTAACTGATGTCTAGTCTATTCTTGGGCTATGGTGAGACGTCTATTAAATTTTCACTGACAGCCCAAATTCAGTCTTGTTTTAGCCTAGACCCATATTCACTGTCTATTAGACGTATACATGTAGTCGTTCAAAAGTGGTTAGACGTCTATTAAATTTTCACTGACAGCCCAAATTCAGTCTTGTTTTAGCCTAGACCCATATTCACTGTCTATTAGACGTATACATGTAGTCGTTCAATAGTGGTCTAACTGATGTCTAGTCTATTCTTGGGCTATGGTTAGACGTCTATTAAATTTTCACTGACAGCCCAAATTCAGTCTTGTTTTAGCCTAGACCCATATTCACTGTCTATTAGACGTATACATGTAGTCGTTCAATAGTGGTCTAACTGATGTCTAGTCTATTCTTGGGCTATGGTTAGACGTCTATTAAATTTTCATTGACAGCCCAAATTCAGTCTTGTTTTAGCCTAGACCCATATTCACTGACTATTAGACGTATACATGTAGTCGTTCAATAGTGGTCTAACTGATGTCTAGTCTATTCTTGGGCTATGGTTAGACGTCTATTAAATTTTCACTGACAGCCCAAATTCAGTCTTGTTTTAGCCTAGACCCATATTCACTGTCTATTAGACGTATACATGTAGTCGTTCAATAGTGGTCTAACTGATGTCTAGTCTATTCTTGGGCTATGGTTAGACGTCTATTAAATTTTCACTGACAGCCCAAATTCAGTCTTGTTTTAGCCTAGACCCATATTCACTGTCTATTAGACGTATACATGTAGTCGTTCAATAGTGGTCTAACTGATGTCTAGTCTATTCTTGGGCTATGGTTAGACGTCTATTAAATTTTCACTGACAGCCCAAATTCAGTCTTGTTTTAGCCTAGACCCATATTCACTGTCTATTAGACGTATACATGTAGTCGTGTAATAGTGGTCTAACTGATGTCTAGTCTATTCTTGGGCTATGGTTAGACGTCTATTAAATTTTCACTGACAGACCACATTTTGCCTTGTTTTAGCCTAGACGTCAGGGGCTGTGTTTGAACGGCTAATAGACGTCTTTTAAACGCAAAATTGCTTGCTGGGTTATTACTGATGCGCAAACGCACTGTATATGCACTACTCACTATACATCATATTTCTGCTTGAACACAGTTCAGTATATTCACGTAGTTGTATACAGCGAGTGTTTTATAATGGATGCTCACGTGTTTTGAAGAAGTTTGTCAGGATCAGTGGTGTTCAAGCCCGGATTAACCATACGGGCAACTGGGCAATTGCCCAGGGGCCCACGACATCTAAAGGGCCCAGGACAGCAAGGGCACGAGCAAAATAAATTGCCTTATGTTATTTATCTTATTTACACGAAGGCATGTCATTTCTGTCTCTACATAGTTGCGCGTTTACAATGTCTCCTCTGCGAAAACACGGACGGGATCGCGCGCTCCATTCATAAAAACGGAATTTACTATAGCGCGGAATACTACGGAATTCGTCGATTTTTGGATTAATAAATCAAAAGTTGGTCTGTCACTTAATTCAAATCGCGATATGAACTAGTGTCTGTGAAAACTTAAATGCAAAAAGACCGTTTTAATATGAATGGTGGAGACGCGTTTTTTTTACTACGCACGTACTGAAGCACGCGTGATGCTCACGGTAATTTTTTGCATTTTCATCTCACATGAACATATAAACTCAATCTCCAAAACTGCTGTGAATGTCACTTTTACCGTTTCATTTAAGAAAACTAGCATCATATCATACTGTACACACAGAAACTTCACGGCAACCTGTCAAAATAAAAGTACGGTTCAACATGTAACAACAATATTAGTCTTGTATTCCTTTTGTACAGTATAATGTAGGTGTTTATATATTCCTATTTAAATAATTTACATAAAACAATATATATGATAAAAAATAAATATTACAACAAGATTAACCACTTAATTGTAGAAAAAAATACTACAATTATTATTTAAACGTTTTAAACTGAATATAATTTTTCTTCCATGTATTGATTTTAACAGTAAACCTCTGTTTGTTTGCCAAAAATTAAAAGGGTTTATTTTTCATTTGATTAAAAATAAATAAATGTTTATGCTTTCATTTGATTATCAGAAAAATTAAAACATAAAAATTTCAAAAAAAAAAAAAAAAGCAAAAGATTGTTCAAAATGTTAAAATAGAGAGTTTTGGACTTATTTTTCACTGAAATAAATGTTTTCGTTTTTACACAAAGTAGGCTAAAGTACCGGGAAAAAAAGTAACGTTGGCTACTGGCAAATGGTTTGAAAGTGGTTGCTTATCTATTCATTTTTTGTGAAAATGGAGGATACTTCCCTCCCTCTCAATGTAGTGGGTCAATTTTACCAGATTATACTGTACAGATGCTGATGTGTTTTGTTTTCATAGCATCATATGTGAGTGAATGTCTTTGATAGGGGACATAGTAGTGCATTTGTAGTTCTATGAGCATTTAAATATTTGTAAATCAAAATATGATGACAGTTAGGATTTGAAGTATTGAGTATATTTACTGTATATTATAGTAATATATTCTATATATGACCATATTATGGTGATCCTGGGGTCGTGATGATGGGGCCCTTGAATATTGTTGCCCAGGGTACAACAAAGTGTTAATCTGGCCCTGGTGGTGTTTATATACATATGGGCATCAGACGCTCCAAAACACCCTTTTCTTTTTTCATCTGTGAGGACCGATCTGCCAGAACCGTGCTTGCTAATCTAATCTAAAATTATAATACTTTTAACAGACGATTACCTACACCGACTTCACTGGAGCTAAGTTATACTCTATAAAAATATTGGCCTGACGCTTACTATTGGGGGCTCTGGCAGCTAACGTTAGCTATAATGGATAATCAAATCTATTCAACGGCATCACCGAACTACAGACGGGCTTAGCTAACGTTACGTATTTAAATGGGTGAGCATGAGAAGAGAGACTACATAAATTCACTTGTGACTGAGTTTAAGATGTTAAATTAGTTATTTTACTCAGTAAAAAAAATTGTTGTTCGCCATGGCGGATAGAAGTCAGTCAGACTGGCGGCGGCAGTGGCGGGGGAACGTAGTGGGCGTGGTCACTAGTCGAAAGTGACCAATAGAAAAAGGCTTTTTATCCTGTTAGAGACTGCCCACTGAGATACAGCTTTACTCGCAAGCAAAACTTTTCAACTTGCAAACAAAAATTTTAGACCTGCAAAAAAAGACAGCAGAAAAGAGAGCAACATTTGTGCTTTCGCAATGAAAAATGTGTACAATAAAAAAAATAAAAAAAAAGATTGTAAAAAAATTTACACACACTTTAAATAATTTTGTTATCAATTTCTTTATTTTTGAGATTTAAGAAGACTTTTTTTTGCAAACTTTTATTTTTTAATTACAAAATAAATAGTTTTACTCTTAAACACAGTATGTTTGTTTGAATAATAAAGACACAAAAATAACCCCATACACTACACCACTAGTTCTGAAGTATCCATTAAATTATTGCATGGTCAAATCAATGAACCTCATTCCAATACATAAAGCATCAGCGCTCTGGCTGTAGGCTAATTCTCCTCCCCCGGCAGCAATGGTACGGACCAACCGCGAGCGCAAAGTTAGAATAATGAGTCATGTTTTATGTGATCAAAAATCTTATTCGGATGCTTCAACAAACTTGTAGAACAGAAAATTAAACAGAGAGACAAATATCTGTTTGTGAAGTAAAAAAAAAAAAACAAAGTTTGAAAAATGAAAGTTTGAAGCCAGTTTTTATCTGGTTAATTTTGATGGCGCAAATTGAACAAAGAACTGCAAACCGTTACACGGACCCTTTTTCTTATTTCTGCTTATTTCGTTTCAATTTGAAAATGAAATTAATAAAACGTACACGGACCAATGTGATTTCCGGATTTTTATTTTTAGATTCTGTCTCTCACAGTGGAAATGCACCTATGCTGAAAATTGTAGATCTCTCCATGATTTCTAAGTAAGAGAACTTGCACAATCACAGGGTGATCAAATACTTATTGACCTCACTGTATGTTTGAAATTTGTTTTTTTTAGAAGTGAGATTTAAAAGTCCTGGTTTGAATGAATACTGTATTACTGTCACGATGCAGGCAGGAACACACGAACAACGACGGAGTAAAAGTGAAGGTATTTAATAATCCAATGGAAACACAAGCAGACACAGGAACAGCAGGGTAAGACATCCATATAACATTAAAGACCGACAAGACTACAGGGGAAACACACACCTATTATACACACAGACTAATTACACAGACAGGTGCAGACAATGACGGAGAAACCAAAACACTCAGAACAGCGGGGAAAATGGGAAAAACCAAACAAGGAAGTCCGGGGGGGTGACAATTACTGGTGCTTTTTCATACTATTGTGCTACTATATGCAAGTAAATGACAACGTTTGTTTTTTTTTTTTTTTTTTTTGATGGCTTTGGGCCAATTTTCTAAGTAATAATCACACAACAGATCATAAAAAATTACCTTTTCCAAAGATGCCTGCATTTTTTCAAAAGACAAATTACATATCCTAGTTTAATTTATTAATCACACTTTTATAACGCTAATATTACTAGTCTTTTCACTGATTCAGTTAAATGTGTATTATCAGTCAAATTTGTGTAGCATTTAAGCTTCTCTTAATTCTTAATCAGTGAGTCATTTGGTTTAGTACATCATCTACAGATTTCTAGAGATTTGCAACTTCCGAAATTAATAACTAAATATAATGAATTAAGTGTAAGGTATTTACATTATTATAACCAAAATGTTCACAAGGTGTGTTTGTCCTTGTCTTTGTGATATTTGAGGAAACAAACATTTTTTGAAAACAAATAAAGGGTGAAGGGCAGGCTTAAGGATAGAACATACAGTTCGTACAGTATAAATAATGGAAAATAACATGTTCTTGTGTATGTGTGTGTGTGTGTGTGTGTGTGTGTGTGTGTGTGTGTGTGTCTGTGTGAGAGAGAGAGATTTGTAATTGTGAACACAGAGCAGGATACAATAGAGATGATACAATGATGTAACCATCAGGTTGATCAAAGATGCATTTTTCATTCACGAACAAGGGTGATATGAAACTTGTGCCTTGCATTATTTGCTAGTTAAATAACTGATTGTTAGAAAGAAGATCACACTGTTGTGGTTTGGTGATTCAACCACATGTCCTCAGTATATATTACAATGATCTGTGTTTTGAAACAATGATTAGGAGGAAAAAAAATTATTTGTAGCTGTAATGAAGCATGAAATCAAAAAGGCAAAAAAGGTTCTGAAAGATTACACTGTAAATTCTGTAAAATTTACATTAAAAACTGGCAGCTGTGGTTGCCAGAAAGAATATGGTAGCAACATTTCCGGTTGTACGGATTTTCTTTACAATTACATTCAATTATATAATGTTCATAACCTAGCCTATTGAAGTACTAAAATCTGTAAAAAATAATACTGATTTAACAACATTAGATGTAACATACAACCCTAATGAACATAACTGGTAAGAAAAAAACTATGAAGAAACATAGTTATTTCAATGTACATTTTTATTTTCACTGTAAATTATTAAAAGGTCCATTACAGTTTTCACCGTATTATGTAAGGGAAATTACCATTAACCATTACCATTAAGTAGCATTTTTACAGTCTTTTACTGTTAAAATTATGATTTTTTTTTTAAGTGAACAGTTTTGAAAATGTACACCATGTCTTATTTTATTTACAAATATATTTTAAATAAATTAAATAAAAATATATTAAATGCAATTTATGACTTGAACACACCTCTTCTTGATATAAAAAAAAATCTTTAAATTGAAATTCCTGAAACATTTTAGCAAAACTGCTTATTAAAAATGGTAAAATGTTTATCTGCCAAATCAAAGTATAATCTTTTTTTTAATACCAAAAACAATGTTTTTTTATATCAACAATTAATTAAAAAAAAAACATATTTATAACATTTTTTTTAATTAATTGAAACTAAAGGCTTTCGAAACAATATGAATGTAAGAACTTGGCACATGTTTAAAACTGGATTTTAAAATAATAACATATTACGAGATCAAAAATGTAAAGTCATCATTTAAAATCCTGTTTTGTTCTTGTGACCTTGAACAAAGTACTTAAGTAAAAGTTGATCTGAATCACAAACAAGAAGTAATTCTCTGTTTGATGTGTTCTATATTTAGCGTTTTAGTCGGCTCTGATGACTACTGAGCTCTGATTAATGAGCGAATTTAAAGACAATATGATTTTAGGCTGACAAAAGGCTTATTCTAAGGCCAACTTTCAGGATTCTGTATTCTTCATTTTGCCGGATCTTAAAATCTGTGATGCTTCAACGTCATAGTTATGTTAAAGCGGAGCAGAACCCGAAAGCCAGACTGATCACATCTACATAACCATTAAACAATCACAAAAAGCATCAAAGAGATCCTAGACACTGTAAATGCCAAACATAAGTGCAATATAAATCTAACACAAATATTCTTAAGCACACAATTGTGTCCCTAGTACTAAAGAAATATTGCAAGTTTTACAGCTTTGGCTGACTTGGTTGGCAGTATAGAAGCCAACTGCTCTTTGAT
Source organism: Garra rufa (assembly GCF_049309525.1). Taxonomy (NCBI): domain Eukaryota; kingdom Metazoa; phylum Chordata; class Actinopteri; order Cypriniformes; family Cyprinidae; genus Garra; species Garra rufa. The sequence goes on from NC_133372.1 coordinate 32,337,208, forward strand.
ATTTCATTCATCTGCCTTTATGTAAAACTACTGAAATGTGAATGAAAAAAAAATCAACACACTGACTCATCTATCCTGTGTATGGCTTTTATGATGAGTAATTGTGACTCCCATCTGACAATAAGTTGTCATACGTAATGCATTGTCTGTGTCTTGGTTTCTAATGGGTATTATATTCATCATGCCCTATATGTGCCTTTTCTTTATTTGTGTTACGAGACATAAAGCAAGCAGAAATCAAAGTCAGACTAAAAGAAAAAAGGCATCAAAGAAATTTGAGTTCTTCTATTTCTTCTTTTTCTTGTAAATTAACTTGTTGGTCCAGTTTAAAATTCTTCTAAAGTCCACATGATATCAAATGAGTAAAAAAAGCTATCAGTTTGCTATTTACTGCAATTTAATATCTCGGAGACTTCTCTAACAATGACCTCGTAGTGTAGGTGTTTGCATTTATCATGACTCTACAAACATACGTGCAATTAATTAACAATGCCAAATTGTGAAAAATGTTCTTAGTGAAGTGATTGGATATATACTTTACAGCTTTGTATACTACAAAGAATACTGAGAATAAAAGCGTTCAACAAATAAAGCAGGAGGAGCATTAAGAAAAGTGGGCAGGTGAGTGAGTGACGAGAACCGCAATGTGAGAAGAACTACAGTATATAAAAGGGTCTGTAAGAGTCTCAGGGGACCACATTAAACACTAGCATCCATTCTTCTAGTAAACAGAGGGATTGTGTGAAGATGTGGAGATTAACATGCGTCACTTTGACCCTGCTCCTATGTACCAAAGGTAAGGTTTCATGACACATCTATGAGAATATATTTTTGTTTTCTTTGTGGCACTGCACATTAGAGCAACCTAAGTGCTAGTTTAACAAAAAAAAAAAAAAACACTTGCAGTTCGGTATCATACATTGCAGGGGCGGAAGGTTAGGATAAATCCAAGGGCCCTGATCAGAATAGGGGCCCAATGCATACAAGTTATGCCCATCAACTAACTTGTTAACTCAATCTATCACTATTCATGCAAAAGGGTCAATAATAAGAAACATGAAAATTAATTTGTTCTAATCTGCATTTATTTCTGCCCGTGCAGGTTCAGTTTCTCAGTTGAATGGTAAGAGCTGCTCTCATTCTAAAGATGTCAACATCAAGTCAAATAGTAGAACTGTAGCAATACTTACATGAACAATCTCTCTTTTTCGTAGTTTGTGGACAGGCCCCTCTAAACAGCCGCATTGTTGGTGGTGTTGACGCACCTGATGGGTCATGGCCATGGCAGGTCAGTTTGCACAGGTTTGGATATCATTTTTGCGGAGGATCCCTCATCAACAATGAATACGTGTTGACGGCAGCTCACTGTTTACCTGGGTAAGATTCACCTGAACACACAAATGCACTTGTTTTAATTTAATTGGTAGAAAGACTGAAACAGTTTATCATGTTTAACATCCAGATGCAATGTGAAAACCTTTAGCATTCAAAGGCATTTCAATTTGTTCTGCCACCAAATAGCAAAAATACCAAATGATACCACTACCTGTCCTCATGATAAAAACACGCCTGTGGGAACAAGTGTATAACACTGCAGTTTCCAACAAAAATGAAACACTAGAGGTGGCAAAACTAAGCACTTGTAGTTGTTTTCGTACACAGTTAGGATGCGGAATCCTTGGGTACGAATTATGTGAAAAACATGACTCGTGATGAAAGAGCTGAAAGATGAGAGATCAAAAAACAAGTTGAAACGGCATTTTATGTCACATTCATTTATGGGTAGGTTTAGGTGTAGTGCAGATGGTATGTTATTTTAAAACGCCACAGAGCATGAGGGTATAGCACCATTCAATGGACATTTTACATTGTATAAGTCACAAAATGTACATGGTCGTACGTATTTTTTTCAGCTGGACAACATTACAAAATACTGTTGTTAGCTCAAGTGGTGGAGGTGGTAAAGCATGTAGCAGTGACATTTTGATGTGATTGACCTGAGTTCAAATACGCCTTTTGCCGAACTCATTTTCACATTCTGTTTTCAGTGTCAGTGCATCCAGTCTGCGTGTGTATTTGGGAAGAAGGACACAAGAAGGACCTAATCCCAATGAAATCAGTAGAACTGTGAGAACAATAATCGTTCACCCCTATTACGACAGTTACACAAATAACAACGACATCGCTCTGCTCCGGCTGTCCTCCACAGTTACCTTCACTAACTACATTAGACCTGTGTGTCTGGCGGGCCAGAGCAGTGTCTTCAGTGCTGGCACCAGCAGCTGGATCACAGGCTGGGGAGATGTTCAAGCTGGAGGTACAAACACATACAAACTGCTGTCAATCGATAAAAAATTAACTAATTAATCACACATTGTTCTCTAATTAATTAATTAATCCCATCTAACATTAAAGTTTTCAATTATAATTTTATGTTGCAATAATTTCACATTCAATATTTAAATTATTGTAGAAACAACATAAAGAAACTATATTTTAAATATTTGTTTAATGCCATCTTTTTTATGACTGCAAGTACTTTTTATAATCAAGTATCACTGATACCAATTCATGGCTATGATATTTTGGTGGCTGTTACCTTAAAAGCTGCAGCTGCTGAACTTGAGGCTGATCTGAAACTGCTTTAAATTTAACTCATAAATAATAAATACTTACAGGCAGTTTTTTTTAAGGCAGCTTTAATCGCCTCTTGTAACTTAAACATAACTATGACACTGCGCACACTCCATACTTGTAGTTTAATTTGCGTTTGAATATAATACAGCTTTAATATAGTCTAATACCTCGCGCGGGCACATTTGTGCGTGCACTTGAAGAGCACGCGCAATGAGCACAGTATAACGGCTGACAGAACAGGAAGATCAAGTTTTACTGACATATGGCCTAACATCTCATCTGACCGCAGTTCACTGATGTGATGCTCCTCATCGCCGGTCTCGTTTCCGCCCTAGTTTGACTCGCGCTTGGCGCTGAGGTGAAGTTGGAGCGCGCTTCTAACAAGTCTCCTGTTTGATGTGTTAGCATAGCAAAGACGTTCTGCGTCTAAAAAAACGCATTTCTTTAGCAGTTGTGGGTGGGGTTGTCAAACTTAGCATTCCCTCTGCGTTAATTGGGTTAAACATTTTTAAGGCGTTAAACTGAAAAAAAAAAAAAAAATACAAAAACATAAATAAAAATAATAATCGCCTGCATTAACGCGCTAATTTTGACACCACTAACAAACCCATTAATTCACTTATACATCAACTCCAAAGATCACTAATTAATAATTACATGTGTGTTTTGGTGTTTAGAGAGTTTACCTTCTCCTGGGATCCTGCAGGAGACTGTAGTTCCAGTGGTGGACAATGTTCTATGTAATAGTCTTCTGGGTTCTGGATCTGTAACCAGTAACATGATGTGTGCTGGTTTAACACAGGGAGGCAAAGACACCTGCCAGGTACAACAATTATGTTTTTTTTTTTTAACATAGAATAAATGCTTAAGATTGAGTAGATTCAGTAGTTTAAATAAGAATAGGAATAAGAAAAAAAATGTCTTTCCTCTTGTTCCTCTCTGTAGGGGGATTCTGGTGGTCCGATGGTGAGCAGGCAGTGTACAGTGTGGGTTCAGTCTGGTATCACTAGCTGGGGTTATGGCTGTGCGGATCCCAACTCTCCTGGCGTTTACACTCGTGTGTCTCGATATCAGACTTGGATCACCAACAAAATCGGAACAAACTTGCCGGGATTTATCACCTTCAGCCCCCCAAGCTCATGCTCCTCTGCCAGCCTAAGTAAAACCCTCTTTCAGACACCTACACAGCTTATACCCACTTAACAGAGCATGCTTGTTTGACTAATGCTGTACTATTTGTATATGCAGCGTCAACCTCCTGTAGAGGGAGATGCAATGAGAAATACAACAGTACCTTTCGCTGCAACTGCAATACTATGTGCAGTACAAACTGCTGCACAGATTACCAACAGCGTTGTGCCAGTAAGTTCAAACACACTTATTTCACATAATAACTCTCTCTTGCTTAATCTCTCGACTTACATTTTTGTTTTTTCTGCAGTGTGATATCACGCCATGTCATACATCCATGGAATATTTATAAACAGGCCTAATCACATCACTTGCACATAAATCAGATGATCTTTATCTGCCTATTCTGCAAAGATTTTACTTCAGTGCTGCTTTGGATGCGTTGCAAAATCAGAAACAAGTGTCAATGCAAATAGCCTGTCAAAAAACTGTTGCACTTACTCAGGTGTACAAATGCATATTGTGTTCAACATATGTTTAACAACAGCACTTACCTCACTCCACTAGTAAAATCCTTGTCTCTTTTGTTTTTCTCTTTCTAGTTCTAGTATGTAACCAACAAGATTAAGTGTAGGCACGGGCAATTTTTTTTTTTTTCATTTAGCTTTTGCACTTTTCTTATACTAAAATGTAATGTAATTATCTAATATTTAAAAATGATTTCTCATTTGTGATTTCTGCTGAAAAATAAATGGGAACTTCTTTAAGTTTCAATGAATTTCTGTGTCACACAATTCTTGACCATAATGTTCACAGAAAACATTCAGCATTTTTACACTTTAAAAAAACAAACATTTACTTTGTTTTTATAAATGAGGACGTCTGTTGTGTTAACATGTTTTATGGGGACATTCCACAAGCGTAATGGTTTCCATACTGTACAAACCGTATTTTAGGTTAAGGGTAAGGGTAAGGGTTTTAGGGTAAGTTAGGACAATTCTAAGGGCCCACGCACTTTAGGGGCCCCCAGAGATCTGCTTTAGTGTGGTAGGGGGGCCCAACTTCATATTTTGTCACAGGGCCCAAAATTGCGAGCGGCGCCCCTGCACACACACACACACACACACACAAACATATATATACAATTAGAGGACAACCTGCAATTTCCTATTCAGTGTGACTGCTTTGTATTATAAGAAGTTAGCCTAACAAGAGTAGAATGGTAGTTTTTAAGCATATTTCAAAATTGAATTGTATTCTAGAGCACAGTATAAAAAACTTAAATAAGATATTTAAAAAAGAAATTCCAACACTTACAGATACCTCCAAGTTATTGGTGTTAATCTGGCACCTAATGCATATTTTCTTATTTAAATGACAAACCACATTTATCTGGCTGCATTCCTCCAATTTTCACTGTGATTGCAAGATGGCGGGCCGCTCTAAAATGTCTGAAACCTTGTGACAGGAGGTTTTCCAGATATGAGCCAAAGGAATGACACTTTCAGCCATATCAAGAGGTTTCTAGAATATTGCAGGTTAACAATGACACTGATTAATTCAAGTCCCCCCAAAAGGCTGGTCATCCACATAAGACAAATGCACGAGAAGATAGGATAATGCAGAGACTCTTAATGAGGAATGGGTTCAACCCTGCAGCTGGAATTGCTTGCCAGTTCAGTGCTAAACATGTCTCGACATGTTTGAGAGAAGTCGGACTAAAGGCACACTCGGCAGTGACCAAGTCTCTGATCAGCATAAAGAATCAAAAGGCTAAGCTCACTTTTACTGAGAAGCATGTTGTGAGGAAAGAGAATAACTGATCCAAAGTTCACTTTAGTGATAAGAGCAAGTTTAATTTATTTGGGTCTGATGGGAATCATTTTGTTTGGCATCAGACTGAGGAAAGACTGAAGTCCAAGTGCACAAAGAAGTCAGTAAAGTCAGTGTCATTATTTGGGGGATGTTTTCTACAGGAGGGCCTCTTATACAGTTACATGGCAGGGTGAATGCAAATGTTTATCAGAACCTCCACCAGTTCTTTCCCTGCAGTTCCTCATGCAATACAATACACCTGTAATACTGGACAACAGGCAAAGCAGTTCCTCAAATCTAAGAACTTCAAAATAATGATCTAAATCTGTTTGAAAATCTTTGGCGACAAAGTTAGGGGTAAAAAACCCACTACTATGAAAGAAAGTGGAAGAAAAGTGGACCCAGAACACACCAGCGCAGTGTCAGAAACTACACTCTTAAAAATATAGGTGCTTCACGATGTCATAGAAGAACCTTTTTTGTCTAAATGGTTCCATAAAGAACCTTTAACATCTTCTTTTGTGCTACCGTGGTTACTGTTCTCTAATTTTGATCACTGTGTTTTCCACAAAATTATGTTTTTGTTAAAATACCTTGGATATTTTGAAAAACATGTTAGTAGAAAAGTGGTATACCTACAGCTAACATTCCTTCAAATTTTGAGTGATGAAGATTAACAATATTTCAGAAGAAATCAAGTATTTACACATTGTTTTCGACTTTAAATCTCCACTATTGACAAATGTCCACTCAGCTCACACAGAACACCATAGATATTACATGATAACTAATATTGTTTGTTCTTGTGCACTTAAACAAAGAACTTTTGAGGTTGATTTGATTCACAAACAAATAGTAATTCTCAGCTTGATGTGTTCTACATTTTGTGTTCTGGTCAGCTTTGACACCTTCTGATCTCTGAATAATGAGCAAATTTAAAGACTAAATGATTTTAGGCTAACAAAAGGCATTTTCTAAGGCCAACTTTCTAGATTCTGTATTCCTCATTTTGCCGGATCTTAAGATCTGTGACGTTGCTACATCATAATTATGTCAGAGGTGAGAGAAGTGGAGAAAACCTGAAAGCCAGACTGATCACGTCCACACAGCCATGACACAATCCCTTCAGGTTAAAAAACACACACATACACATACACATACACTGACTTACCTCTACCATTTATGAGTAATTGTGGCTACCATATGACAAGTTGACATACCTAATTATTATGTCTACAGTCTATTGTCTGAGTCTTTGTGTGGTGAAGCTATCGGCATGCCTTTTGTCATGTTTTTCCATTATTCATGTGTTACCAGAAATAACGCAAGCAGGAAAGAAGACAAACTAAAAGAAAAAAGGAAGTGTTGTCATGATGTCTTTTTATTGTCTTATGTCTATTTTTAATGCTTGAATCCTAAAGAAATGTGAATTTCCTTAAGCAAGTTGGAAATTCTTCTTTAAAAAATTACAAAATACAAAATAATATTAAATGAGTAGAAAGCTATCAGTTTACTACATTACAAAAACGTCTGTCTTTCTGTGACTTTTTTGGCAATGTTCTCAGTGAAGTGGATATGCACTCGACAGCTGTGCATACTAAAAAGAATGTGAAGAATGAAAAAAGATGACAAAAAAAGAAGGAGGAGCATTAAAAGAAAAGAAGTGGGCAGGTGAGTGACAGACGAGAAGTGCAACTTGAGAAGCTTAGATTTATACAGAACTATATAAAGGGGATTTCAAGAGGCAAAGTGAACCAGATTAGCACCAGCATCCATTCTTCTAGTGAACAGAGGAACTGTGTGAAGATGTGGAGATTAACGTGTTTTACTTTGACCCTGCTCCTGTGTGCCAAAGGTAAGGTCTCACGATACATCTATTAAAGTGAGGGTAACTGAGAATAAAGACATTTTATAGAAAAGAGAAAATATATTTTTGCTTTCTTTGCTGCACAGCAAATAAGAGCAGCCTAAGGGCTGTGCTAAAATAATAGTGCATTGACATAAAACTTGCAGTTTGGTATCGTGTGTTAATTCGTAGGATTAATTTGACCAACAGCTCCTGGGAATGTGAGTTGTTTTAAACATTTTAAAAGTGCAGACTCATAAGAATCATTGGTGGCTGTGTAATCAGATTCATGAATAAACGACTCTTATGAGTCGGTTCCTGTATTTGCATGAAGCATGTGAATGATTTTTAATGTGTTTGAAAAAAGTCAAAATCACAAAATCAGAGCATAAGAGACTTCTTTCAAAAACGTAACAAAAACAGTAACACTTTACAATAAGGTTTATTAGTTAACTACATGAATGAACATGAACTAAGAATGAACAATACTCTTAGTTAATGGTAATTTCTGAATTTACTAATGCATTATTAAAATCACAATTTGTGTTCTGTTAACATTAGTTAATGCACTAACATTAACAAAGATTAATAAATAGTGTGATTAATGTATTAATCATTGTTCATTCATGTTAGTTGATCAGTAGTCATTAACTAATGTTATCAAATGACACCTTATTGTTGTCAGGCCCATGGACTGTTGTGTTTGTTTCGCTCCCCATGTGCTCCCCTTGACCTAATTTCTCCCTTGTGTTTCATTGTGTTCACTGACTTCAGATTTCTTGTTTATTGCCTAGTCGTTTATGTATAGTGTGGTCTGCCCCTTCCTTTCTGTCCGGTGTTAAACGTCATTCCATGTGCTACGTGTGTTCCTGCTTGCTCTATGTTTCCCTGTTTGGATTAGAAAAGACTGTCGAAAATCCATGTCTCCTCGTTCCTTAGCTCCTTCACAGTGACAATTGTAAAGTGTTACCAAAAAATAAATAATTTTGACTATTAGTGTATGTAAATACAAGTTATGCCCACCAACAAACTTGTTAACCTAATTTTTACAAAAAAAAAAATAAAAAATATATATATATATATATTTATAACATGAACACACCAATTTGTGTGGTGTACAGATTAAAAAAAGCACTGCTAAAATAAATAAATCGCACATGTGTTCATCAACGTTCACAAGAACTATTCTGACATTATATACAAAGCAAAAAGGTTTCTGAACTGTAATGGTCCTGTGAAATAATTCGCTTTTCCAGATCACATTCTTTAAATAGTAAATTATTGTTGTTTCCTTGTTACTATTACAAAAGCTGATAAATGTTTAACATTGTTAGCCACACCTGCTGGTCATGTGGAATGTACTTGGAGGACAAGGGGGTTAAATGTCATTAGTTCATTGGTTTGGGAAAAGTAGACTACTAGTTTTGCATATTATGTATAATTAAACCGGTTTACCCAGAAAAGTTTTCCGCATGTTTAGTTTCAAACATAAATGTGTGTTGGCAGTTTGTGTACACAACCACCCTACAATGATAAAAATCCACCCACTGGTATTTTTCTCATCTTAAAAAATCTTCTTAAAATCAGGTCATTCTCAACTTCTTGTCAGTGTGACGACACACCGACAGAAGCCGCTCCCACAAAAGTTGATTGACATGAGCGCCTAACCTTAGACCCGCCCTCACCGAGCTGAAACAGTCAACTCTGATCGCCATTGTGTTGACTCAGGTGCAGGGAAAGACAAGAATGTCTCAGATTGAGCAAATGAGGTGTTCTGTTGTTGGATGTAATAATGAACATAGCAGTCGTCATTTACTCCCGACATCTGAGTCGCTAAAGATGCAGAGAATTAACGTTACTTTTGCTTTTGAAACGAATCCCACAGAAGAATGCAAATGGCCTTTCTTAATAATGCGCTAGTTAGCAAGTTTCGCAGCTAAACCCGGCTAAATGTGGCTAAAGTAAACATCATGGCTCATCATCCCAGGGCAAATAGGGGCGGGGGCGAGCAGAGCTCATTCGCATTTAAAGAAACATGCAACAGAATAGCTCGCTCTAAAAAGAGCTGATTTTGGTAAAAAGGTAAAAGGTAAAAAGAGTGTTTATTACACCACCATTGAGAAATTAACCAAAGTATGTTATAAATTTCTCATTAAGACCCTAAAGAATCATATCAACTTTTGGAAAATGGGCATTCGATGACCCCTTAAAGGGAAATATGAAAATGAAATTGTTCTAATGTGTTATTTATTTCTCCTCTTACAGGTTCACATTCTCAGTTGAATGGTAAGAGTTTCTCTCAGCTACTTTAAGAGCTTCTCAACATCAAGTCAAATAGTTTATGTAGTAATAACCTCTCTTTCTCTTTCTCATAGCTTGTGGACAGGCCCCTCTAAACACCCGTATTGTTGGTGGTGTGAACGCACCTGATGGGTCATGGCCGTGGCAGGTCAGTCTGCACACCCCCCAATATGGAGGTCATTTTTGTGGAGGCTCCCTCATCAACAATGAATGGGTGCTGACGGCAGCTCACTGTTTATCTGGGTAAGATTCACCTAAACACACATATGCGCCTGTTTTGTTTAAATTTGTTAAAACAATGAAAGAAAATATGTGAATATATTGTGAAACCCGTCAGGTTTGCATTTGTTCTGCCATTCCACATTTTTTTTCTTTTGTCCTTTAAAACTTACTTGTCGGGCTAGTTTGAAATTCTTTTATTGTACTATTAAAGGGGTCATGACATGTATTATTTTAATATGTTCCTTGAGGTTTACTCTTAATGTTAATAAAGGTTTTTGCACAAAAAAAAAAAAAATGTGGAAAATTATTATTTTTATTTTCAACCCTCATTCTGACCCTCTGTCTAAAACAACCTGTTTTTAAGAGGCAGGTCCTTTAAGGCTTTTCAGTTTGGGCCACGATTATGATTGGCTAATGTCATAGAATACAAAACAGTATCAATGCCCTCTCACTTTTGCATGTGAATGTTTGACAACATGAGCAAAATAAAGCAGTCATTTCCAGACAAAGTATTATAACTACTTACAGTTTGTGATACAGCTGCAGTCAGATCTAGTACCGCTTCATCTTCAACAAATGTTTCTTTGCGAACTCTCCATGTGCCTCATTTACAAAACAAAATGATTGGATCAATCCTCAAATAGATAGTGGCAGTAATTGTAATTTCTATTTGCTTTTGATGTGACGCGACACTCGCATTCAGCGTATCAGCAAATTTTGTGCCCGGGTGACGTCACCTTCCATCTCAGATCCAAGCAAGCCATTTTTGGAGCTTGATTAAATAAATGCTTTGTTTATAATGAGGAGAAAGTTTTAAGTTATGAATCTTGGATGTTTTAATGGTACAAAGACCTCTTATATGCCAAAAGATGTCATGACAAATGTTTCTGTTTCCTTGTTTTTTTATACGTTCACATTTTCTGACTAAATGTAGTACCACTGCATCCAGCATCACTGTGTATTTGGGAAGGAAGACACAGCAAGGATCCAATCCCAATGAAATCAGTAGAACAGTGAGAACGGTAATCGTTCACTCCGCTTACAACAGCGTCACAAATGACAATGACATCGCTCTGCTCCGGCTGTCTTCCACAGTTACCTTTAATAACTATATTAGACCAGTTTGTCTGGCGGGCCAGAGCAGTGTCTTCAGTGCTGGCACTAGCAGCTGGATCACAGGCTGGGGAGAACTTCGAGCTGGAGGTACAAAAACATGCAAACCCATTAATTCATGCATACATCTCCTCCTAACATCACTAATAGTAGGTTGTGGTTGTGTGTGTGTGTGTGTGTGTGTGTGTGTGTGTGTGTTTTGGTGTTCAGTGAGTTTACCTTCTCCTGGGATCCTGCAGGAGACCGTAGTTCCAGTGGTGGAAAATAATCAGTGCAATAGTCTTCTGGGTTTGGGATCTGTTACCACCAACATGATTTGTGCTGGATTAACACAGGGAGGCAAAGACACCTGCCAGGTACAACAATTATGTTTTTTTTTAACATAGAATAAATGCTTAAGATTGAGTAGATTCAGTAGTATAAATAAGAATAGGAATAAGAAAAAGAATGTCTTTCCTCTTGTTCCTCTCTGTAGGGGGATTCTGGTGGTCCGATGGTGAACAGGCAGTGTACAGTGTGGGTTCAGTCTGGTATCACTAGCTGGGGTTATGGCTGTGCGGATCCCAACTCTCCTGGCGTTTACACTCGTGTGTCTCGATATCAGACTTGGATCACCAACAAAATCGGAACAAACTTGCCGGGATTTATCACCTTCAGCCCCCCAAGCTCATGCTCCTCTGCCAGCCTAAGTAAAACCCTCTTTCAGACACCTACACAGCTTATACCCACTTAACAGAGCATGCTTGTTTGACTAACGCTGGTTTGTATGTGCAGCCTCAACCTCCTGTAGGGGGAGATGCAATGAGAAGTACAACAGTCGCTTTCGCTGCAACTGCAATACTAAGTGCAGTATAAAATGCTGCACAGATTACCAACAGCGTTGTGCCAGTAAGTCTACATTCATTTTTAAATTGACAAAAAACACATCATAAGATATGATATGATAAAAAGTAAACTAAACACCAAAATAAACTCCCTCTTGCTCAGTCTCTTGATTTATGTTTTTGTCTCTGCAGTGTGAGGTATGTCATACCTTCCATGGATTATTTGAAAATGGGCTTAATGTGTCACTTGCACATAAACCAGATGATCTTTATCCGCCTGTTCTGTAAGGATTTTTTTACTTGATTGCTGCTTTGAATGCGTTGCACAGTCAGAAACAAGCACCAATGCATACCTGTCAAAAACTGCTGCACTGACTTCACTCAGGGATGTAAATGCATATTGTTTATGTTCATCATTTGATTTAACAAGCACTTTCCTTACTCCATTAGTATAACTCTTCTCTCTTTTGTTTTTCTCTTTCTGAATCTAGTTTATACAAACGAGATTAATAGTAGGCACTTTTTTCTTTTCATTTAGCTTTTGCACATTTCTTAAAATGTGTGTGTGTGTGTGTGTGTGTGTGTGTGTGTGTGTGTGTGTGTGTGTGTGTGTGTGTGTGTGTGTGTGTGTGTGTGTGTGTGTGTCTGTGTGTGTGTGTGTGTGTGTGTGTGTGTGTGTGTGTGCATAGGTTTAACAGTGTGAAGTGGTTAAGTGCTTGCGGAAGAGGTGTGTCATTTTTGATGGATAAGTGGCCATTTCTTTATGTTTATATGCCACACATGATTGACCATATGTAGCTTTTGTATTGTAAGCGTAATAATATGAAATGGATTTTATCAGAATAATTAAATACTTTAAAACACTGTCTTTTAATGGCTTTTGCTGTAATAAATCTCTTCATCAGGGGACGATGTGAGTACAGGTGAAACGGGTACTACATACTATGGCAAGCCATTTTAACATTTAATCTATAAACCATACTAGCATCAATTTTCATGCTACTAGTACTTTTTATATACTAGTCAAAACCGAAAAGTTGATATCTCAGTAGTCTCGCGTAGCCAGACTTTCAGACTGACGGCTGAAGGTCTGGAATTCATGGCAGCTTTCATTGGCCAAGGCCCGCCCATAAGACCGTTTGACTGACATGTCAAACAACCAATCACAGTTCGTTTCGTTCAGCGTCACATTTCAGTGTGTGGAAATGCCCCCAAAACACAGACTGGCGTGCAACAAGTCAGTCATTGAAATAACCAGCATTGAAAGATAACGAAGAAGAGGGAGAACAAGCAGTAAGTCAGTAATTTGTTCGCGAACGTCGCAAATGTGTATAACAACAATGGCGTCTGCATTAGCACCTTTTAGCAAAACGCGAGTAAATCAGTCTGCGCTTTGTTTCCCGGCGGACCAAAAATAAACGCGTCATTCGCGTCTCCCGGAAATCCGGTCAAATTCAACTAATCAGATGACGACTTCGACATTCCTGAAGTGTTTCCAGTTAAGTGTACCATATGCATCAGACGTTTAGCCAACGTTCCGTGGGTGTGACGTCTGAGGCTGAGACTAAGAATCTGAGACAGATTCCCTTAGAAATCAATGGCAAAAATATGAAAATTGTTATTAGTCACTACTGAAATAAGTACTATTGCCTATTTAATTATAGTATTTATTTAATAGGTACTAGTATGTAAGAAATAAGAACTAGTATCTATTGATGTCCCGATCAGGTTTTTTGTGCCACAGATCCAATCCGAGTCATTGAATAGTGATTATCTGACGATACCGAATGTATATTTGGTACACTCTATAAGCACATTAAAGTGTGCATCAAATACACTAAACACTGAAGCTCACAGACTTCACTGTTTGTTGCACATTTGAGCATCTTTTCATTTAATGGTGGCTGGTGAACCCATTTAAAGGTGCATAGTACCTCCTACAGCACAAAACTGGCATGCCAGCTAATGTAAAATAAGTATCGGGCTCAGGAGAGCTGATCCCAATCATTTTCAAAAGAAATGCTAGGTTGGCTCTGATCCCGATCCTTGAGATCAGCTCAAGAAAATCCCTTCTAGTATCTGATGTTAAGTACCAGTATCTAATGAATAAGTACTAGTATCTAATAATAAGAACTAGTACTTAATGGATGAGATACTAGTATCTAAAAAATAAGTACTAGTAGCATGAAAATAAATACTAGTACAGTTTATAGATTAAATGTTACAACGGCTTGCCATATACATTCAAAGCATAAACTACACATTTCACTGATATAAAGTGTGGTCAGAGTTGGCACCAGCACAGGACTGAAGAGGGGTGTCTGAAGTAATGAAAGCGGGTGACGATGTAACGCAAAGTATCCTAGCTATATGTGAAGTAATCCATTTTGAAGTGGATCACATTTGCGATTACATTTGTCAGGCATAAACAAATTTATCTTTATTACAACTATGAAACTAAAAGCTACCGAGTGACTTGAGCAGAGCACTGAGTAATATTCCTGCAGAAAACTTACCTAGATCAGGGGTAGGCAAATTTAGTCCTAGAGAGCTGCTGTCTTGCAGAGTTTAGCTCCAAACCTAATCAAATACACCTGAACAAGCTAATCTTTGTCTTCAGGATTACTAAGGCTATAGGCAGGTGAGGGTTTTTTCTCAGAGTTGGAGCTAAACACTGCAGGACAATACCAACAGAGTGAACTTTGACCATTCATATAAAATCTAAATTCAAAATCAAATCAAAATGTGCCTTAAATGTGTCTATTCTACTTCCTCTTTAAAATCCATTTTCACATTAATCTTGGGGGCAGAAGTTTGGTTAGTTCTGGAAGTTCTGGACTAACTGACATAAAAAAAATACGCAGCACATCCAAATAATGGTGTGGCAGTGAATGAATGAATGACTACCAGTCAAAAGATTTTTTATGTTTTTAAAGAAGTCTCTTCGACTCACCAAGTCTGCATTTATTTATCCAAAATACAGCAAAAGCAGTAAAATTGGGAAATATTTGTACTGTTTAAAATAACAGTCTTCTATTTGAATATATTTTAACATTTTATTCATTCCTGTGTTCAAAGCTAAATTTTCAGCATCATTACTCCAGTCTTCACATAAGGACACTTCCAGTTTCACATTATCCTTCAGAAATAATAATATGCTGATTTGCAGTTCAAGAAACAGTTATAATTATTATTATTGTCAATATTTAAAACAGTTGAGTGCTTTTATTTCAGGATTCTTTAATGATTTGAAAGATCCAAAGATCAGCATTTATCTGAAATAAAAAGCTTTTGTAACATTATACACTGGTGGTGCCTTAAATTTCTCAAAAGTGATGATAAAGACATTAATAATGTTATGAAAGATTTCTATTTCAGATAAATGCTGTTCTTCTTAATTTTCTATTCATTAAAGTAACCTGAAAAATTATACTCATCTGTTTTCAACATAAGGATAATATTAAATATATTTTGAGCAGCAAATCAGAATATTAGAAGGATTTCTGAAGGATCCTATGACTGGAGTAATGATGCTAAAATTTCAGCTTTGAAATTACAGGAATAAAATAAATAAAAAAATGCATTCAAATAGAAAACAGTTATTTTAAATAGTAAAAATATTTCTAAATGTTACTGTTTTGCTACTTTGTATCAAATAAATGCAGGCTTGGTGAGCAGAAAAGACTTCTTTAAATACATAAAAATTTTTGGCTGTGGTGTAAATAGTAAATTTTCTTTAAAATATAGTAGGTCATAAAACATGACTTTGTAAGCTGATAAAATTTGCCATGTCAGCCCAATAACATGCTTCCCCAGCATAAAAATAGTCCTTTTTTGCACAAAACTGCCTCTGATGTAACTCACAAAACGCCAGTCACAAATGTGTTCATGTCTTGCTGGAATGACCAGAATTTCAAGCTGAATCAATTTTTAGCTGCACAATATCCCTGACTTTTCTGATTGTGACATTCATCAACATTTCTTTATTGCTATAACAGAAATCGCTGAATTTAAAAGTTGAAAACACTGAAACCAGACTTGTAAACCATTCTACACAAAATACCAGTATAAATCAAGATTAGACAACTATTATTCCTAAAGATACAAGGAGGTTAGGAATCAGAGGTCCAACGTCAGAGGGGACAAACTACTGTGATCATGTCTGTCTTTTTGTCAGAGTGGAAAGACTGATGGTGATCGGTGAAAGTGCATCTATCTATCTATCTATTAAAACATTTAAAAACTGTATGCCAGAGAATATTCAGAAATGTTTTTATAACTTGGGATGTTAGAATAACATTCTTAGAATGTACTTTGATAAATTACTTTTGTTTCTGTGTTATAAGTCACTTTGGATAAAAGTGTCAATAACTTATATTTAAATGTCTGGCTATCTAGATTAGATCAGATAAGATATTCAGTTGTAAATCATGCCTTCTGGAGCTTATCTTGAGCAAATACAGCTGTGCCATCATGACTTAGAGATTTAATTTCTGTGCAGCTTTACTTGAAATTCATGCTAAGTTCAGTGTATCAGGCTCTCCTGCCACTGACCTGCTTATTTTATGTATATATAAAAAACTTTATATGCTATTAAACCGGGAATATTGCTGTGATTTAGTATGGACAATTTGTCAGCCAAACTGCTAGTATATTTTTGGTGTGTATTGTGTAAACACTTTGTTCTTTGTCTAGGGATATTGTGCTGCTGTCATAAACCTTCATTTAAAAAACAAACTGACAATTATGTATCAGCAAATGTAGAATTGTTTAAAAAGTTTAGACCTTTATGACTTATTATATAAAAGACAGACAAGCAGAACAATCAGTGTTTTAAAGATGATATAAATTTAGCTTTATACAATAGTCCCAGTTCTTTAATTTGATTAGCCAAGCTGCTTTCAACAAGTGACAAAAAAAATCTATATTAATCTGAATGAATCAGCAAAGTAAAGGCAAGATGTTGACTTTCCTTTTCTTTCTTTCTTCATATCCATTGGTAAAATACCATTACTGTGTAAGTTTCTTCCAGGATTGTGCAACAGAGTTGGCTCACAGGGACCTCATATTTGCTCAAAGACGTCTCAAGCGCGCACGTGCACACACACACACACACACACACACACACACACACACACACACACACACACACACACACACACACACACACACACACACACACAACGTGTTGTGGTAAAGCATCAGTACCAGTTATGAGGCAAAAGGAGAAGGTGGAGGCGTGGCTGGAGGGTCTATTTGACAAAACAGAGAAAAGAGACATGCACGCAGAGACAAATTGTACTAAAAGGGGAACAAAGTAGAGATAGCTATAAAAATCAAGGAGGAACGAGAACTAGAGAATAGAGTAGTGGACGGACACCACAGCTGTTGCAAGGTAAGCCACTGACAGCCAAAAATATTTTTTTTCTTTGACTAATGAACTCTTTGTGTTTTATGAATTGTTTTATGAGTCTGTGAACTATATTATACTTCATGTTATGAATAATTATCCTCAAATACAAGTAGCATAAAATGTGTTATTATGCTTATATTTTACAAATACAACAGTTGAAAAATCTGTCACCATATAAATTCATTTTAACCAACTAACTTTCTACTGTGGAATATAATTTTTTGTATAGATGTTTGTCCATACAGCAAAAACTGTTGGATTCATGTTAATATCTTCTTTTGTGTTTAACTAAAGAAAGTCATACAGATTTGGAACAACACAAGTGAGAGAAAATGACAGAATTTTCATTTGGGGGTTAAAGGAGTAGTTCATTTTCAGAACAAACATTTACAGATAATATACTCACCCCCTTGTCATCCAAGATGTTCATGTCTTTCTTTCTTCAGTCGTAAAGAAATGTTTTTTTTTTTTGTTTTGAGGAAAACATTTCAGGATTTCTCTCCATATAATCGACTTCTATGGTGCCCCTGAGTTTGAACTTCCAAAATGCAGTTTAATGCAGCTTCAAAGTGCTCTAAATGGGTCTTATCTAGCAAAACGATCTGCTATTTTCTAAAAACATTTACAATTGATATACTTTTTAATCTCTACACAGAGTACACACAGAGCTAGACAAGATGAGCATTTGAGGTTAAAAAGTATATAAATTGTAATTTTTTTTTTTTTTTAGAAAACTGATTTTGCTAGATAAGACCCTTCTTTCCTCGGCTGGGATTTCTTCTTTCCTCGTTTAGAGCCATTTGAAGCTGCATTTTGGAAGTTCAAACTCGGGGGCATCATATAAGTCCATTATAAGGAGAGAAATCCTGAAATGTTTTCCTCAAATTGAGGAAATTTTCCTAATTACCTTTTGACTGAAGAAAGAAAGAAATTAACATCTTGGATGGCAAGGGGGTGAGTACAATATCTGTAAATTTTTGTTCTGAAAGTGAACTACTCCTTTAACAAATTTTAACAAAGATTAATTTCAAAATAATGTATACAGTTTACTCCCATTTAATGATATATAACTATAGGACGAATAATTGTACAATAAAGACACAAAGCACTAGAAAGATTCGGTCGTGGGAATGAGGTCGCAGGTAATCACAAACGTAGTGATATTTAGAGCAGTATGGAAGCAAATGTCATCCACCTTATTTTCCCCATAAGAGCAAGCACACCATTTGTAAATTTTAGGTACGAGGCCTCCGGTCTCATCAGCTTTCAGCTATTTTAGCTGTACAAAACAGCTTGTTTTGCTGCTTGATATTGCAAACTGGTGTCTTACCTTATTATTTTAAAGTATTATCCTAATTATGAACACAGTGGTTTGTAATGCAAACAGTTTCACTATTTACCATTTTGTTATTCTTCTTGCTGTTTCCCTAAAGCGGCTAATGAACCGTAAAAGTCTTACACATTGACAGAAAACGCTTATTTCCGCGTTGAAAAATAAGGTGGATATTGTGTTTCAACAACAGCTCGTTAAACAAGACATAACATTGAGTAACTTACGTTTTAGACAAAGTATTGTCTATGGTTCCTCTTCCAAACAAAGTCGCGCCTCTCCGAGCAACACAGAGTTGTTGTGTTTTGTTCATGGAACGAGTCATTGAAGAGTTAGCTAATATTAAAGTTTTGACATATGTCGTCATCTGCTGGTGTAACAAAAGACTCGTTTTAAAATTCCCATCACTAATAAACAGCTAATCTAATTTTTTTTTTAATCTAACAAAAATGCACTCGATTGTCAGCAAAGAAAGAGGAGCATTAATAAATTCATTCGTGCGTTTTTTGTAATAATATGCAAGTAAAAAAAAAGAACAGTTTTGTCAATTATTTTATGAATATAAATTGTAGATTTACATTTAAGATCAAAATCTGCAAAATGTTAATTTTACCAAAATAAGAACGATCATACAAAATGCGTGTTATTTTTTATTTAGTACTGAATAATCTTATCTGAATAAGATATTTCGCATAAAAGATGTTTTCATATAGTCCACAAGAAAAAAAAAAGTTGAATTTATAAAAATGATCCTGTTCAAAAGTTCTTAATACTGTGTTGTTTACCTGAATGATCCACAACTGTGTTTGTGTGTATTGTTTGTAAAAATTGTGTATTTGAACCCTTTCTAACAATGACTATGATTTTGAGATCCATCTTTTCACACTGAGGACAACTGAGGGACTATTAGAAAAGATGGATCTCAAAATCATACAGTCATTGTTGGAAAGGGTTCAGATACATAAAAATGCCTGAAAAACCAAGGAATTTGTGGAATCTGAAGGAGTTTTCTAAAGAGCGGCGGGCAGTTTAACTGTTCAGGACAAACAAGAGACCCATGAACAACTATTACTAAATAAACAAACAAACAAAAACCAGCTGTGGATCATTCAGTTAACAACACAATATTCACGAGTTCCCTCTTACCGTTAATAAACTGAGCGAAAAGTTGTGTGTTTGGCGCATAGATATATATACATAGATACCGCATTGGACCGCTCCAAGCACGTAGATGCGTCCGCCATTTTGGAACGGTCCACTTGACGTCATTCACCATACTGTAGGTTCGCAGACCAACGGCTGTGCAGGACTGTGGCTTTTCGAATTTTCAGTGATTACTATGAGATCTATGGGTGAATGACGTCAAGTAGACCGCAGTGAAATGGCGGATGGCTTACGTATAACGGCCCATAGAAACAGTCGCTAATGAGGCATCTATGTATATATATCTATGGTTTGGCGCAGTACCGCCGCTCCCTATAGACCTTTCTCACAACTTCCGTATTTTGCGCCGGAAATACGTAATTGCTGTGTAAACCTATTTCCGCCCCGGTATGCCGGTAACCAGTTAAACAACGTGAAAAACGCTTAACGTGGCTTAATGTATGTAAAAAACGACCAGGAAACCCCGAGTTTCTGTCAAACCTTACGTGGAACAAACATTAACTACTATCAAAAGAACGAGCCCTTATTCCACAGATAAAGTGAATAATATCACGTTAAGCGTTTTCTCCCCCATAGAAGCCCATTATAAGGAAACAGCGTAACGTGGTTTACGTACCTCAACAGCGACCAGAGAAAACCAAACTTATGTGAAATTTTACTTATAATAAATACCTGCTGCTGTCAAAAGAACGAGCTCTTATTCAGCATATAAAGTGATCGCCCCCCATAGAAGTCCATTATAAGGAAACTGCTTAACGTGGTTTACGTACCTCAACAGCGACCAGGGAAAACCAAACTTATGTGAAATTTTACTTATAATAAATACTTGCTGCTGTCAAAAGAACGAGCTCTCATTCAGCATATAAAGTGATCGCCCCCCATAGAAGTCCATTATAACAAACCATGTTAAGCTTTTTCCTTAATGGAGTTCTATAGGGAGAAAAGCGTGATATATTCACTTTATATGCTCAATAAGAGCTCATTCTTTTGACAGCAGAAAGTGTTTATTATAAGTAAAATTTTAAGCTACGTTAAGCTTTTTTTTTTTTTTTTTTTTGCATAATGGACTTCTATGGGGGGCGATCACTTTATATGCTGAATGAGAGCTCGTTCTTTTGAGAACAGAAAGTGTTTATTATAAGTGAAATTTAACAGAAGTTTGGTCTTCCCTGGTCGCTGTTAAGGTAAGTTAAACCAAGCTGTTTCCTTATAATGGGCTTCTATGGGGGAGAAAACGCTTAACGTGATATTATGCACTTTATCTGTGGAATAAGGGCTCGTTCTTTTGATAGTAGTTAGTGTTTGTTCCAAGTAAGGTTTGACAGAAATTTGGGATTTCCTGGTCGTTTTTTACGTACGTTAAGCCACGTTAAGCGTGTATGAACGCGGATAAACTCTTAGTGGAAAAATGTATATCCTTTATCCAATTTGTTCCTCTTTGTGACAGAGTTTTCCTACACGACTCTTATGAGGTCGGCAAAAGTTATCTTTGGCAAACCAGCGAGGGAAGTTGTGTAGACGCTCTCCATTTTAATTTTAAATTACCCGGCTTTCTGCTGTGTTGACATTACACAGGAAGTCTGCATACCCTGCGATTGCGTATTTCCGGTTTCTGTGAAAAAGGTCTATACGCAGAGTACGCAGTCTGCGTAGGGCACCAAGTCCCAGGGGGGCACCATCCCAGCTGCTCAAAAATTTTTTTTTATTATTTTATTATTTTAATTATTATTTATTTTAGTTTTTATATAGCCTTTTTTAATAATAAATTAATATTAATAATATACATATACAAATAAACAAAAATATAAACGTATAGGCTATATTGCATTTTCTGTGAACGCAGAGTAGGCTAGTAAGCACACGTGATGACGCGCAGCGACGCGCCTTAACGTCTGTTTACGGCTGCCTATTTGGCCAAAAATGATGATAATAATTGATGAACAATATGCCTGGTCCTGGAAAGAGACATCAACAGTCCGCCGCCGAGAAACGAAAGAAAAAAAAAAAGCCCAAGATGAAGCCCGTGCATCACTTAGGTACGTTCATAATCCTGTGAAACTTTATTTTATTCTGTCGACGTTAATAGTGTTTTAATGTCGGTAATAATTTCACGACTAACGCATCTTTCTTAATATGAATACAAGCAGATCTAAGTAAACAAAAGGACTTAAAATGCATTATATTAAAACACAGAGGCAATTATGATTATTGATTAATAATGACCATATGGTGACATTAAATAACAGTGTTAAAATACATAATCTAATACAAAAGTAACAGTTTACATTACAATTTTAATAGAAATGCCTGAAAAGGGCACCAAAGGCCTGGTAAATGCAGTTGTTACACTTACATGATGATCGAATTCCTTGTTTAATATTGACCAAACATTTAATTAAAATGTCCACATAATCTTTCCTATCATTTCCTCAACAAAAATATGTCATATGATGGACATCATAACCCTTGTCTGCTTTATTGTCAAAGTCTGCTTTATTGTCAAAACTGCCACATGTACAGTGCATGTACAGGTAAAAACACAGAATAAAAATATATTTACAAAAATACAGACAAATACAAATATTATATATTCTATAAAACACAATTTACAAGCATGGATATGATGATAAAAAGGAAGATAACCATGGTTTTTATCATAGTAAAACTGCTTAATTTCCTTTTTGTATGATTCTGAGATTATTAAATCAATCAGACAACTGTATTAATAAAATCATAGCCATTGGAGGCAACTCTTTTTTGTTGATAAAACTCTTGCTCTTGATCTTGCTATTTCTTTGTTATAATGCACTTATAACAAAGCTCTTTATTTACCTTTTTGACCAAAAATAACTTCCGTAATATTTGGGGGAGGGGGCACAAAAGTAAATTTCTGCTTAGGGCACCCATTTGGCCAGCAGTGGCCCTGGTTTGGCGTGCTGTCCGGGAGCGGGCCTAGAGCTCAGCACTGGTCCGAACTAGGGCTGTATACCTTGGAGAACCTGGCGATACGATACATACCTCGATACAGAGCTGTCTCGATACGATTTGATACAATGTGACACGATTCGATACGATTCAATAAAAATACTTGGGCCACAGCCAATTAGTTAATGCTGAACACATTTACTCAACAAACAGAACTCTGCATTTTTCTTCAATTTATTGAAGACAAAAGTGCATTATAACAAAGTGCATTTTGCTTAAATATTTGCAACTTTAAGTGCTCTGATTAATTGTACACAAATTGTATTAATCTGGAAATTACCACAAGTCAACATTTAACTTTCCAAGGGTACAGTCTGAGCTCACACAAGCACAAAATCTTCTTCTTATTATTCTTAACTTCTTATTAAATCTTATAATTCTTTTTTTGTGACACCATGTACTGCCATAACATATTTCACTATGAAATCACTTAAATGCTACATCTTGCTTTAACATTTGGCACAACAACAAATGTAGGCTACCTCATAACAGGATGGATTTTTAAAATCTTAAGTCTAAACCAGGTTTGTCCTCAAAAAGGCAGGTTGAACAAAAATCACTGCAGCAACAAAACAATAACCTGAGGATACTCTTGGTAATGCTAGCTTTATCCTATGACTTAAGATTTTTGTTCAAAAACAGAAGCTGGTCAACATGCTTTGAGCTTAGTACACTTCTCTGTGCTGTTACTCCATGAGTTTTTTTAAACTCGCGGGCGGCGCTGCGCCCCCTAACGGCTGGGCGGAGTATCGATACTAAGGGCTAGAATATCGATACTGTATCTTTTTTTATTATATCGGTATGTATCTAAGAATCGATATTTTGAGCACACCCCTAGTCCGAACCCTATAAGCGCTCCCCCTATGGGCTGAAGGTGAGGAGACGGGGTGGAGGAGGGGCTTTGACGAGACCAGAGATGATGAAGGTAGGATTGTTGTTATTTATAGGGATTTTTCCCTGTGTTGATTGGATAGGGAGACTGATTACTAAGGGTGAATTGGCCGTGTTAATTATCTGCGCGAGCTCCTCCCGAAACTTGTTAATAAAACATCACTTAAGAATCAAGTGTAGGCCTATGTAAACTTTTGAATGAGGTCATTTTTTATAAATTTAACATTTTTTTTTTCTCTTGTGGACTATATGCAAATGTATTTTATGTGAAATCTTATTCAGGTGAGTGCTAAATAAACAATGCATTAAAAAAAAAAAGTTGTTCTCGGTTTGTATTAAGAAGAAAAGACGATCTTTTTTTTAAATGACCATAACGCTTGTTGTCCATATAGCTTACTCTGTTATGGGAATAAAACACAAAGGTGAGATATTCAGAGGATGTGAGGAAACGGGATGTGGTATGTACTGACCTTAAACTGTGCCATTCAGTTTCAGAAAATGAAACCAGCAGCCCTTAAAGTGGCATGTGGGCAATAAAACACACACACACACACACACACACACACACACACACACACACACACACACACACACACACACACACACACACACACACACACAGCGTATTTGTGCTTACATAAGTACAACAAAAAAATGTGTGCCCTATTTATTAGGACCACAATGATGTGCCATTGCTTTTTTAATGTTTACTGTTTTGTCTCTTCTTAGGATGTGGAATGACACAGATCTTCTGAGAAATGACACCTTTTCTTGTGCGTCACCATCTGTGGAGGGCTACCGTTATTTCGGCGTCCTTTTGGGATCAGCTGTGACCGTAGTAGGAACTATAGGGAATATTCTGACAGTCCTCGCCTTTGCTACTGATGCCAGCCTGAGGACACGTTTCAATGTTCTTATAGTAAACCTTGCCTTTGCTGATCTTCTATACTGCACAGTGCTCCAACCGGTCAGCGTTGACTCATATCTGCACCTGCACTGGAGAGGCGGAGCCACATGGTGCCGGATGTTTGGATTTCTTCTGTTCCTGTCCAACAGCGTCTCCATTATTACATTATGCCTCATTGCTTTGAGCCGTTATTTGGTTGTCACACATCGCAATTCTCGCTGTGCCTGTCTGCTCCTGTCCCACCGTGGAGTGGCTGGGCTCCTCATCTCATCCTGGCTACTTGGTCTGGCCAGTTTCGGCCCACTTTGGCCCGTCTACGTGTTTGCCCCGCAAGTGTGCACTTGCAGTTTTCACCGCACTAAAGGGCGACCATACACCACCGTGCTGCTCTTCCTGTACTTCTTTTTGGGCCTTGGTTGCGTGGGTCTTTTCTACTTTCTGATCTACCGTAAAGTGAGTGTAGCCGCTAAGGCTTTTCTGAAGTACAGGCCCAGTCGTCGCTCATCAAAACGCAAGCGGGCCGAAGCCGAAGGTACGACGGATGACAGCGGGATCAGTGCTGAAGCTTCAACAACTCAAAGCTGTGAGATCAGTAATGGTGAGACAGGAACGGAGCAGAATGGTAACAAAGCGCAGCAGAAATCTGAGGGCCCCACAACCACACAAGAACCAAAAAACTCCATTCAAGATCCCTCAAAAAACACAGAAACATCTTCTAAACCATCTCCAGTAACAACTCCAGCTGCCATCTCAGGAGAGGACAGTGAATTTAAGCGTGTGACTCGGATGTGTTTCACAGTCTTTTTGTGTTTTGTCGGCTGCTTTGCTCCGTTTCTGCTGCTGAATGTCGCTGATAAGGCGAACCGTGCACCACAGGTCCTTCATATGTTCTGTGCAAACCTTACTTGGTTGAATAGTTGCATTAACCCATTGTTGTACGCAGCCATGAATCGGCAATTTAACCAGGCCTACAAAGACCTACTACGCAAAGCTGTGCATCCATTAACTTGGATATGGAGAACCCGTCGGTTTACAATAAGATAAGCAATAATGAAGAATGTTATACAAGTCATTTCATTCTGAGTATGACTGAAAGCTACTGCTTTTTAAGGGATAGTTCACCCAAAAACATGTAAGACCTTTGTACATCTTTGGAACACAGCATAAGATTTTTTTGATGAAATCTGAGAGCTTTCTGACACTCCACAGACAGCAAGGGTCATAAAAATAAAATGACTAAACCACTGATGGACTATTTTGTCAAAGTTCTTGGTACCTTTCTGGGCCTTGAATGTGGTAGGACCCTTGCTGTCTATGAAGGGTCAGAGAGCTCTTGAATTTCATCCAAAATATCTTAATTTGTGTTCCAAAGAAGAACACAAAATTTGGAACGATATGAGAGTGAGTAATTAATAACAGAATTTTCATTTTTGGGTGTTTGTGTGAACTATGATTTTAAGTTATCTTGTGCTGTAGATGTTAAGTGACTTTACATATTTTGCATAATGAATTTTAGAGCTGCACTTCATTCATTCTGTGGAGAACATAACAGTTCTCCGGTTTATGGTTATTCACTTCCATCAGCTGCATTTAAAGCACAATTAAAGCAATACAAACTAATCTAACTCAAAATTGCATGCCATACATTTAGTGTACAGAGCTGGGTAGATTGTGGTCTACTAGATTGTGGTTACAGATTTCAAATTACCTGTCAAATATTGTAGTTAGTAATGTAATCCATTACATTACACATTTTAGGTAATGTAATCCGATTACTTTTAGATTACGTTTGACCTAACTTGTTTATCACATTGATTTAAACAGGATAATAAAAATGCTTGTCTGTTACCATTAACCATTAATCAGAAAATTTTTAACAATGTGCAGATGTGATACATAATAATTAAAATATTTATTATAAAAAACAGGGGTCTTTAAAATTTAAAATATGAAAAAGAATAATAAATTATGAATAATCCTTTAATCAATGAACAGTAATGTAGTTTGATTCTGAGTATTTTCAAATGTAATGTAATTTAATCTAAATACAAGTACTTAATTTTTGGAATCTAATTATGTAATTCAGATTACATGTAATCAGTTACTACCCAGCTCTGTTTGTGCATTATGTTCTGTTTAATTTCCCATTCACTTTCTATATTGTCAAATGGCTTGCACTTCTTAATTTAGCTTATCTTTGACTATTTCTTTCTCAAGTAGTGGGATTTTCCAGTTCTTTCAAGAAAATGTGTCATGTGGGGTTTCACAGCAAACACGCACAAACTTTCTGTTTCATTCCCTCATTTTTCTGATTGCACATATGCAATAATTATGGGTCTGACCACAGAAATGATTCATAATGACATGAACATTCGTAACCTCACGCACAAATGAGCATGCGAGTTTAAAACTGGGCGATGGAGAAAACAAGAACAGACATGCCTCACTGCTTCATTTATTACCTCACATAGGAAACCACAAGAGTTTCTTAAGTCCTTTTTTGCTTGCTGGGTTGTTGTTTTCATTTTGATATATCTTCTGTTTAAGATGGACCTCCAGTGTATGAAATACATTGTATGGATTTATTTTTTATTAAGTATTATTTGCACAATTCCTCAAAATGTAGGTGGATCTGTAATTTATGTATAATGCACATAATATCAGTGTTCTACAATTAAAAGATTATTCAAAATGCTAACTTTCAATTTATGGATTATAATTTTTTTTTTTTTTTTTACTTAAACTGTTATGGCACAGAAATGATATGCACTTGCTTTTGATACAGTTGAAGTTAAAAGTTTACATACACCTTGCAGAATCTGAAAAATGTTAATTATTTTAGCAGAATAAGAGAGATCATACAAAATGCATGTTATTTTTATTTAGTACTGAACCGAATAAGATATTTAACATAAAAAAGGTTTACATATAGTCCACAAGAGAAAATAATAGTTAACTTTATAAAAATGACCCTGTTCAAAAATGTATATACACTTGATTCTTAAAACTGTTGTTAAATGATCCACAGCTGTGTTTTTGTTGTTTAGTGATAGTTGTACATGAGTCCCTTGTTTGTCCTGAACCCTTTTTAACAATGGCTATGATTTTGAGATTCATCTTTTCACACTGAGGACAACTGAGGGACTCATATGCAACTATTACAGAAGGTTCAAACGCTTACTGATACTTGAAAGATCAGGGTAAATGTAACTTATTTTGTCTTCTGGGAAACATGCAAGTATCTATTGTAGCTTTTTAAGGGCAGTGCTAAATGAAAAAAATATGATATTTAGGAATAATAAGAAAAATGAACACATCTTCATTCTGTTCAAAAGTTTACACCCCTGGCTCTAAATGCATTATGTTTCCTTGTGAAGCATCAGTGAGCGTTTGAACTTTCTGTAATAGTTGCATTCGAGTGCCTCAGTTGTCCAGAATGTGAAAAGATGGATCTCACAATCATACAGTCATTGATGGAAAGGGATCAAATACACAAAAATGCTGAAAAACCAAAGAATTTGTGGGACCTGAGGGGTTTTTCAGAAGGAGGGCCTCATGAATCACTAAAAAAAAAGTATGATCCCTTTTTATTTTGATAAAATAATTAACATTTTGCAGATTCTGCAAGGTGTATGTAAACTTTTGACTTCAACTGTATATAGGAGCAGTTGGCTATACTAGAGATTAAGGTTTGAATCTATCCAGCTCCCATTTTCATCATCTATTTTCTTTTATTATGTGGAAATATAATGTGTTTTGATATTACCACCTCAAGTCAGCTTCCAGCTTTTTTAAAAGCCGGACACGACACCAAGCATTTCGCAAGTCCAGGCAAGTGTTCGTGACTGCGTAATCTGTAAAGATTCTTCACATTGCAACAAAGGAAGAGCCATATCAGAAATTACATCAAAGCTATGTTCAAATTTAGAAATTTAAGATCATCAGAAAAAAATCCTTGAATCAAGGGAATTCAGAATGGCACAAGAGTTGGTTATTATATTATTATTTAACATAGGAAAAATCCAATTTTGTCCCTGTGTAAGAGAACAGATATGGGCTTGGTAACCTAACTGGTTTTGACAACGTAACAACACAATATCTCACCACTCTATTATGGGACTTTATAAAACATTCTGCCTGATCAGATAAGTGGCTTGAATTTAAATTTCAAAGACATTACGACAGCTCTATCTCTCATTAGATGTTTTATTGGAGATTATTGTACCATAGTTAGTACTCTCACATATCAAAACTCTTGTTCACAGATATAAGACACATTACATTAAGATAGTTGTCTTGGACAATGACATTGGACACAATGCAAAACTTGGTTACATGCATTTGAAATAAACAAAATCAAACAGAAGTGCTCATGGGGTAAATAATTCTGTGTGATAAAGTGATTATTTCATTTTAGTGGAAAGAGAAAGAAAATAGGCCTTTTTGTCTTGTTCAGAGCGTTCAGAGACTGTCCAGTCTCCTTCAGGATCTAACAGATTCAGTTACACTGCAAAAAGTTTTCACCAGTTTCAACTTAAAATCTTAAGTTTAGCAGCTGCCTTAACTTTTTAAGTTAAATCGACTTAAGTCATTTCAACTCACAAGTTAAATCAACAAATTTTTAGTTAAAATGACTTGTAGTTTTAAGCTGATTTAACTTAAAATATTAAGGCAGCTGAACT
Source organism: Garra rufa (assembly GCF_049309525.1). NCBI lineage: Eukaryota > Metazoa > Chordata > Actinopteri > Cypriniformes > Cyprinidae > Garra > Garra rufa. The sequence continues at coordinate 32,366,469 of NC_133372.1, forward strand.
TAGGGTTTTAAGTTAAATCTGGTGCACACTTTTTACAGTGAGAGGAGCACATTCACTTTCTCTGTAAACATTAAACAAATTATTTCATTTAGCAAGAAATATGAAGCATTCTGTTCTTACACATTTCTCTACTCTAGTGCATTTTCTGTCATCAGAAATCACAATGTTACTCTCAGAGTAATCATACAATCAGTCTAATTCATCTTCATTTTGTTTATAAGATAGTAATATCTAAAACAAATATTATTGCATTGTTTATTTTTAAAACAAGTATGTTCAGCATGAATAATATGCTTTCGGCTGGGATAACAGAACCTAATTCAACTTTCAAAATAATAAATAAAGTGTCAAAGTTATAATTTATCCATTTTTATAGAAATAATAAGTGCCTAATCAAAACACTGTAATTGAGGATTCAACTATCCAGTACCAAAAACAGCAAAAGGAACTATTTCTATTGTCTTGAAGTTGGTCAGTTTAGTAAAAGCCATCTCTTTTAAAATGATTAACTACAAGGGAAAATTTATCCAGTTTTGAGTTTTGATCCAGTTGACTTAAAAGCAAAGCACTCAGGTACTTTTCTACTATCTCAACAGTAGTACAAAATATAAATTGATCATAAAAGACAAAACAAGAAGGTGCCTCAAATTCTAGAGTTAAAGACTACTATAAACCATCATCCACATTGGTGCCTTTAAATGTCAAATGAAATGATAACATTTAAACCAAGCACTGTTTAAGGTGCTTTAAATTCATTTTTGCTATTGCAAAGGTATTTTTCACCTTTGAGAACTTTAAAATTGCACTATGTGGATGGAAAATTTGTTCCATAGTCATAAATGCATGCACAGAAATGGCTTTGCTGTTGAGATGTTTTTCAAACCATGAGCTCAAAGCTAATGCCCGATTCACATTACTAAAGGTGTTCAACACCTTAATAAAGTTTTTTGCTTTCACTATTAAATTATCTCTCCAATAAAACCCAGTTAATTAGAATAGAAGAATACAAACTGTTCCTTCAATCTGCATAAAAGCTGATTGTATACTTGGATCATAAAAGCATGACCAATACTTGGGTCAAATAGCAGAAATGTTTTTTTTTTTACATAAATATTCATCCAAACTCTAATCCCCACTAATTTCCATTTGCAAAGTGCTCTGATATTGAATTAATTTCAATTTTTTCCCAAGTTTTTTTTTTATAGGGACAAATATTTACTAGCAGCTTATGAATAGGTCAAAAGACCATATCCCAAAGTAGTTTTTTTTTTTTTTTTTTTTTTACTTATGAGCCTTAGACATAAACATACGTAACAGATGGCTGGATGTGTAGACATTCAAACACGAAATGGATAAAGTAATAATGAAAGTATTAAAAATTAAGTAATTCTCTATTTGATAAATATTTACAAATCAGAGCTTTTTAGTCAAATGGGATCAAATTCAGGGGGTCAGCGGTATGTTGGGATAGACAAGGTCTTGAAAACCAGAATCGAGGATGAAGTCATCTGACTGCTCCTGCAAGATTATGCCATTTAGTATGTTTGGGCAGTTTAGAAACTCTTGCAATGTGTCATTAACATTCATGTCTGGAGAGAGTGCTTCTGCAAGTAATGCACTCTCTGGAAAGGCTAGTTGGAGGCCTAATGGTGAAAAGTGGGGTTCGCTTGGAGTAAATGCATCTGAAACAGTGCTCTCGCCATCACTGTCCAAAATACTGTTAAGCACCTCATTATCAATGGTAGAGCTGGAGAACATTGGAGACTTCTCGGACCCATGGACCAAGATATCATCTTCACTCGTGTCAGAAAGAGGAGGATGATCTTTTAAACATGAAAGAGATGAGAAAGCAAAAAAGATACGTTAAAAACCCAACAGATGCATTATTATAATAATAACTTGTATTTCTGATACTGTTTAGCTCCACTTTTAAAAATAAAGGTTCCAAAAGGTCTTTGAAGCTTTGAACCATTTTTAGATCTCTGGAGTACCTTTCAGTGAAGAACCCTTTTTTAATGATCTAATAAACCTTTTTCCACTATAAAGGTTGGCAATAAAATGCCAATGAAAAAAACCTTTATTCTTAAGAGTGTTGCGTTAACTTTAGAGATGCACAATATATCGGTTTTATATCTGTTATCAGCCAGATAACCACTGCTGTCACTTTACTCTTAAAGTTAATCTTCAACTCTTTCCCTGCCAAAACCAGAATTTTCCGTTATTTATCAGACAAAACTTCTGCACTAAACTCAGTATTTTATGGGTTTCCAAGTTTTCACTGATATAAGCTTGGGGGCGCTATTACTCAGCTCCTGACAGTGTTGCCAGATTGGGCGGATTACCTCCCAATTGGGCTTCTTTTGAACAACTTAGACCGGTGAATAATGCATTGGGCGGGTAGACAAATTTGGGCTGCTTTTAAAAAATGTATCAGATTTTTTTTGTTTAAAGGTAGAGGCTATGTTCTTTATTTTTATGTTTTGCATGTTCAGATGTTCATACAACTAAATTTTGAAAAACAAAACAAATTGTGTAAATGATCGAAAATGCTGGCAGTAGCTGGCAACTTTTTTCAAAAACACTGTCTAGGAAAGATAAAAAAAAAAACCTAAATCTGTTAAATTGTAACCTTTAGCAAATCTCAAAGTGTAAATTATAATATAAAGATAAAACCACTCACCATAATGTTTGACTTTTGACTATTATTAATTTAATTCAAACAAAACAGTGCAGAATTTCAAAATCGGCCATAACATCAGTTTAACGATATTGGTGCATCCCTACATTTTGCATGTGCATGTGGCATGCAATCTCATGCTTCCACATTCATAAATTAGTGTTACTGTAAAGGTTAGATTTGTGTAAATGAAAAACAGCAACACCACAGTCACAAGCCCAACACAAACAGGCCCTTTTGTGCAAAGTGAACCAAATGCACTTGGGTTGGGAAAGAGAGAAAGGAAAAATGTAAACAAAGTGATAAAGTTGAACGGGCCTCTGAATGACAGAGAAACATTCTGTGTTTATCAGAAAGCTTATTCAATCAAGACACATTTAGTGATCATCTAGCGATTGAGAGGCATGTTAGATTTGAGCTGATTTGATTTGGAGGGGCCGCAGAGGCAGGACTCACCTCTGTCCTGTGTGGACAGGTCAGAATCTGGCCCCTCTCTGACGCTAGAACGGCCGTTCCTGCAGCAACCAAGCACAGATCACTCCAGTAAACCAGCAGAACAGCCATCTCATTGCCTACTCATTCGATTACAACCTATTCGCTTCTAAACCTTAACATTACATAGATGATACACTGATCCTCAAATAAAATTGCTGTAACGTCTTCAATGCTGTTATCTCACAATGCAATAAATACATAATAACATCTAGTGATAACTTCTACACAGGCAGCAATAAAAAGTCTGGCAAAGTTGATCTTGTTTCTAAGGCCCAGATATACTTCATTTTTTTTATGTTCTCGCATACATCAGCAGACTGTGCTGATGACAAAAATTATGCCTGCATGTGCGTGGGACCAAATTTGCAGTAATGAAGCACTGAGTTCATAATAAAGTAGCTGGTGATATTAAACAAAACAATATCATGACATGAATAGTTATGTATATGAATAGTAATGCATTTTTTGTCTTGAAAATTTCCAAAAAGCAGGTCCCTACACTAGTTTGGCTGAAATTTCATTAGAAGTATTCACAAGAATACACAAGAATACAGTTGAGGTCAAAAGTTTACATATATTTTACCAAAATAAGAGGGTTCATAGAAAAATGCATGTTATTTTTTATTCAGTATTGAACTGAATAAGATATTTCACATTACAAAATTTTTGGGTTCACAAGAGAAAACAGCTGAATTTATAAAAATTAACCCGTTTAAAAGTTTACATACACTTGATTCTTAATGCTGTGATGCTAGCTAAATGATCCACAGATGTTTTTTGTTTTGTTTGTTTGCTTAGTAATAGTTGTTCATGAGTCCCTTGTTTGTTCTGAACAGTTAAACTTCCTGCTGTTCAGAAAAATCCTTTAGGTCACACAAATTAGTTTTGTGTATTTGAACCCTTTCCAACAATGACTGTATCATTTTGAGATTCATCTTTTCACACTGAGGGCAACTGAGGGACTCATATGCAACTATTACAGAAGGTCAAACACTCACTAATGCTCCAGAAGTAAACACAATGCATTGAGCCAGGGGTGTAAACTTTTTAACAGAATGAAGATGTGTACATTTTTTATTTAGCCTAAATATCTTTTTTTTTTTTTTCATTTAGTACTGCCCTACAAAATATACTTAACACAAAGATACTTTAGACAAAATAAGTTAAATTTACCATCTTCAAATTCAAAAAGTTTTCACCCCCATCGTGTTTCCTTCTGAAGCATAAGTGAGGGTTTGAACCTTCTGTAATAGTTGCCCTCAGTCTGAAAAGATGTATCTCAAATTCATACAGTCATTGTTGGAAACGGTTCAAATACACAAAAATTTTGAAAAGCCAAAGAATTTGTGGGACCTAAAGGATTTTTCTGAAGAACAGCATGCAGTTTAACTGTTCCAGACAAACAAAAGACTGATGAACAACTATCACTAAACAAAAAAACACAGCTGTGGATCATTCAGGTAAGAACACAGTATTAAGAATCAAGTGTGTGTAAACTTTTGAACAGGTTAATTTTTTTTTAAATTCAACTAATTTTTTCTCTTAAGGACTATATGTAAATGTCTTTTATGTGAAATATTTTATTCAGGTCGGTACTAAATAAAAAAATAACATGCATTTTGTATGATCCCTGTTATTTTGGTAAAATAATTTTCACCTCAACTGTAAATACAGATAATAATGCCTATGATTAAAACTTCAAGAATTTGTTCAAACTTTTCATGAATCATTTCAAAACAACTGATTCAACTATTTGTTTGTGTTTTTAAATAATAAAATTTATGTATATTTATTGATATATTTTGTATATAATTGAAGATTATTAAATATTATTTGGTTATGCATGACATACATTGAAATCTATTTGGCTACAATGGCTGGTTGGTTGACATTATGAAAACACACACACACACACACACACAAAAGATACATACTAAATATCACTGAAATGCTGAAAAACTGACTTTTAAACGGCAAACAAACAGTTGAGACAGCATATGTGTACTGTCACAAATGTTATGTATTTATGCAAACACACAACACACAAATAAAAAACAATTAAAAAAACACAGACTTACTGTGTTGGTACTGGAGAGACAAAAACCAGTTTGGTTTTAAGGTACTTCAGGTAAGGATTCTCCTCTGAAACAAAAACATCACAAGACAAAGAATATTGTGGTGAAGTAAATACAGCAGAAATAATTTAGTACTTGTTACATCAAACGGGTTAGTTTAAATTAATGTTATTTTATAATAAATTAAAGCATAAAGAAATGAAAGTTGTTTTTCATATTAATACTGATTCCAAAATAACTGGTCAATGTGTAATATTAATACACAGACTTTAGGAGTTTTATTTTATTTTATTTCATTTATAGCGTTGTTATTGTTGATTAAAAAGTAGCTTATTTTGCACAACCTGAAATCTACCACATGCTACTTAAACAACTCACCTCCAGTCTTTTCACTGTAGTATTTGCCGAAGGCCTGGTCTTTAGGAGTGTTTGGGTAAAGGTAACACAGGGGGTTAACTGGAGCATTGTCTGCCTCCATGATCCGAAAATTGGAGAGGATATCAGGTAAAGCAATCTGCTTTAAGTCAGTACTGGTGAAAGGCTTCACTGTTTGCACACTTGCTACGGCTAACAAAAACAGAAGCATGTTCAGTCTGACATCGACTGGATCAGGGTGTAGTCAAACATAAACTATGACTTGAAGAAGTATATTTATTAATGACGTTGTTTACCATTGTTATCATACTGCACCCAGCTGAACGTGATTCCTCCATCTTTGATGCTTTCGCTAAAACGCAAGAGGAAAGTGCCGCCCTGCATCTTCTTCAATAAAAGCCTCTCCTTCCCCTTGCTGACAAAACCCATTATGGACCTACAGGAACAAACAGACTTATGTTAAAAACAATCACACACACACACACACACACACACACACACACACTCCATGATGATTTTTTTTTGATCTGTCTATGATCTATTTATGGCATCCATACCCATCACTCCACAGGTCTGACAGGTAAAGTTTAACCAAGTTTAAAATGCCATCCATCCACACCCACAGTGTGAAGTTTGTATCAGGGAGGTTCTCCTAAATCACATAGAGACAACCAAAAGTAAACAAAACACTCATAAATCCATAGCAGGCATTTCGCAAAGATAGTGTTTTTACCTTACTGAACTTGGTCCAGGATATCTTACAGTTGTCATAGCTCTGTTGTTTACCTGATAAGAAATGTTACATCATTAACAAATACCAGATTACTTTATGACCTTTATTTTACTTTATATTATGTAGGCATATGCATACCAAAAAGCTTTATAGCAAGTGTCTCCAACTGGCCATTGTCTAGACCACGTTTCCCACAGGAGAGAAACTGCCAACTTAGCATTTTCCCAAACTGTGGCCAGGTGGCTGCAGGAGAGGTTTCAAAAAACTTGACGTTCTAGATGCACACACACACAAAAAAGTGAATTGTAGTGATGCAACTAATAAAAAGCAACAGATATTATTATGATGACTCAAGCTATTCATGAACCGAAGGTTACTCCTGCTCCTGACCTCGGGATCTGAACAGAGGGTGTTAAACCACAGAACAGACGCCCAAGCACTCTGCTGCTGACTGGAGTTTGAAATCACCACAACAGGAAGAGTAGAGGTCTGAGATGGAAAAAAGGAAGTATGGTCATAAAAACAGGACTGGCTAATCTATGGAATGTTCAGACTTTACTGAGAATGTTTTGAATGAGGAAAAGATGTCTCACCTCCAAAGGGACAGACAGGCCTTGATAATCAAACTGGGTCTGAAAGGTTATTCTGTGCAATTCTTCAGTCACACTCAATGAGAGCTGCACAAAACAAAAAACCCAATTTATAAACAGACACAAGCAGAATTCTGATTATTTTAATTAAAAACTTGCAGCATTT